>NC_057813.1:56390799-56400877 GCF_018294505.1 Triticum aestivum
TCTCCAGCTCCTCCCCCTCGCGCTCCCCCGCCATGACCGACGCCACCACCGCCGTGCCTACGTCGTAGCCGTGCTCCCCGCTGCCCGTGCGTCCTCTCATCGTGTCCAGGAGCTCCGCCGCTGTCCACTTCATCGAGCAAGCCGAGCCCCGAGCGCTCGTAACGCTCGAGTCCACCGCAACGACCTCGCCCGAACCGCCGCCGCTGGAGATCCCCTTCAACGCCGTCGTCGCTCCGGTCCATCCCCGACCGCAGCAAGGGCTTCGTCGCACTCACTGTGAGCTTAGCCATCTTCCCGCCCCCTTCTTTTCTTGCTCCCGAGCCGTGTAGCAACCTCCCGGAGCTCAACCGCACCCACCGCCGTGGAGCTCGTCGCCGACGTGCTCCCGGTCACCCTCCGACCACTCCACGGTGTCCATCATGCTCACCGCGTCACGTAGCACCTAACTAGCTACTCCCCATACCTCACCGACCCCTCTTGCGTCAAGTTCGACTTCGGCCGAACCCCGGTGGCCGCCAAGGTCGTCGCCGAGGCCAACTCCGGCCACCCCGACCCCAACGGACTCCACCAAGAGCTGCGGCTCGTCCTCAGCTCCACTCCGGTGGTCTCCGCGACCCATTTGGTGGCCGAAACGGCCAAAACCACTTCCGCCGCCGCATCGGGGTCGCCGGCGGCTAAACGCCGGTGCAGCCGACCCGGGTTTGACCACGGGTGGGCCCTGGTTGACTCCCTAAGTCAATGACAGGTGGGGCCCAGCCCTGTTAATTAAACAGGTTTAGTTTTATTTAAACTTTAATTAAATTAATCACACTGACACGCGGGACCCATTGTCAGGTTTGACCCGGACGTGTCCTGTTGACCTGCTGATGTCACACTGACGTCAGGCTGACGCAGTAATTCTTTTTCTGGATTTAATCTAATATAGGAAATTCCAGAATATAGTTTAAACTTTAAAAATTCATAACTTTTATTCTGTAACTCCAAATCAGACAAATTATATATGAAAAATGATCAGAAAAATCCAATCTATCCATCTGTACTATTTTCATGCATGATTAAACAAGTTAACCTGATGTTTAATGCAGAACAAGGAAAAACACTTTAAAGGGCCATGTTTGAGTTTGAAATTTGAATCTTTGATTCAAATTGGTTCAAACCCTTCTGGTCTTAGTTGCATTAGCCCAACACACTCATATTGCTATGTTTCATGCATGCATCATATTGTTGCACATTGTTTGGTGATGGTTGTGTATCGGTGTTCTATGCGGCAGGATCTGCCTCCGAGGAGTACCGTGATTACCCTAACAAAGAACCGTATCAGTGCATCGAACCATCAGGCAAGCAACCAACCATTTGATCATATCGATACAATCCCATGTTCTCGCTCCTGCTCTCTTTTACTGCATTAAGACAATGCGTTTCAAACTGCTATGTGCTACGGTAGTTGAACCCACTTCCTTTGCATGACCTGTCATTGCCACAGTAACTAGATGAAACCCACTAGCATGTGTAGGAGTTGATTGAGCCATATGTATGTGTTGTTCCTACCTTGCTATGCCTGCTATGCTTAGAGTCGTGTCAGGTCTGGTTCATCTGGGTGATGGGCTAGAGTGAAATGATTATGTCAGTAATGAGAGTGGTGTGGTGAACACGATTTGGTAAAGGTATCGATGAGAGGCCATGTAGGAGTACATGGTGGGTTGTTTCATTGAAGCCGACCTTAAGCACTGAGATCTGTATGTGTGATTTAAGATACAGCTACTACCATGCATTGGGCCCTGAAATATGACCCCGCTCGACTTCTTATTCACCCTAGTCCTCTGTCCAGGAGTTGCAAGTAGTTTCTAGTGTTTGTAGCCTACTGGAGGCCGTGGACAGCGCTGACCGTAGGGGTGGGCTGTGATGCAGTAGGTACGTGGCCAGGTGTACCGAATACCCGTTAGGTATCTCGGGAACCCTGTTCACATCGTTCGGGGCCGTATGGGAAACCTCGGCCGGACTCCCTACGGATGGAACCTGGATAGGCGATAAACCTGGACTAGAGACTTAGGTGTTTAGGTAGGTCGTGGTCTACACCCATGTCGGCTTTCGCTTGAAGTCTGCCGAGCACATATCGTGTGCAGACGCTAAGTGGTGGAAACATGTATGAAGAGGTACACCCCTACAGGGTTATCATGATCTATTCGAATAGCCGCGTCCGCGGTAAAGGACTACTTGGTTGCCTATACAGTTCATACACAAGTAAATGGAAACTACTAAAAGCCTCAAGATAAGTGTGAGTGCCGAGGATGGCTCTTCCGTAGGAAGACGGAGGTGGATCCTCGGTAGTGTATTGAAGTGGTGAGTAGTGGACTCGTGTACGCAAAACCATTTCAAGTTGGAGTCTCGTAGGCTAGCCTAGCCAAGAGTCAAAGCTGGCTTGCTGCAACAACTCCACCAACCCTTCTTGATAATGTGCATGTATGTAGGATTTGATGTAGGTCTTGCTGAGTACATTTGTACTCATGTTGCTATAATCTACATTTTTACAGAAGACGCTGCAACCCCTTCTGATGGGTTCTACGTAGACGTTGACATCACTGAGTAGGCTAAGGCCCAGGTGGTGATCCTGAGCTTGTGAAGGACCACGTAGTATAGCTAGGCTTTCCAAGCCTCTTTTATTTTACTAGTTGTCTGTACCCAGACAAGCTACTTCCGCTGCTGGTTTGTATGACTGTATGACTTGAATGCTGGGTCGTGTGACCCGTACTTATGTGTATGTTATGTATGGCTCCCGGAGCCTTAAATAAAGTACTTGTGTCGTAGAGTCTTGTTGTGATGCCATGTTGTATTTGCACATATCGAGCATATTGTGTGTATGTTAATGAAATGCTTGGTATGTGTGGGATCTGACTATCTAGTTGTTTATCTTTAGTAGCCTCTCTTACCGGGAAATGTCTCCTAGTGTTACCGCTGAGCCATGGTAGCTTGCTACTGCTCTGGAACACTTAGGCTGGCCGGCATGTGTCCTTCTTCGTTCCGGTGTCTGTCCCTTCGGGGAAATGTCACGCATTGAGTACCGGAGTCCTGTTAGCCCGCTACAGCCCGGTCTACTGGAGTCCTGCTAGCCCAGTGCTACAGCCCGGACCCACTTGCTGATGACCGACACGTTCGAAGCTGGGTCATGGATGCCTATCCCTGTAAGCCTGTGCCACTTTGGATTTACGACTAGTCATGTCAGCCCGGGCTCCTTATCATATGGATGCTAGCGACACTATCATATACGTGAGCCAAAAGGCGCAAACGGTCCCGGGCAAAGGTAAGGCGACACCCATGGGAATATCGCGCGTGAGGCCGCAAAGTGATATGAGGTGTTACAAGCTAGATCGATGTGACATCGAGTCAGGGTCCTGACAGCGTTGGCATCAGAGCCGGACTGCCTGTAGGTTCTCCAAGCCAAACTGGTCGATGTTGAGTCTAGAAATTCTTTAGTTATATGTAGGGGAATTGTTTGTGGGTTGGAACGTAAGGCTCTTTTTACTCCTTTATCTTATGACATTCTGATCTGAGTCAGTCTATTCTTCCACCGGGGGTTAAGGAATTAGGATCTATTCTCTCTATCAGGATCACGTGTTACTAATCAGTAGTACCTTATAGGTTTGATGAATACAAGCCTAGTTCAGTTCTACTACCACATTATGTTGCTAGGATGGACTCAGAATTTGATATGATGATGTTGAGTGTGTATGAAATCCTTTGTCAAATGTCTCAAAATCCTTCTTGAGCATTTATAGCTGTTATGCTGCCGAAATTTTGCTAGAAATTCTAATGCATTTGCATTATGGTTGTGCTTTCAGATGGCCACTCGCGACCTCAATCAAGTGGTTCGCCTGACTCGATGCCTAGATGTACCCGGCCATACCGCCATGTTGGTCAGGGTAATGACTGAGGCTGGATACCGTTGGTATCCTGAGTACACGGTCGAAGAGCAATTTTGGGACTTTAATCAAAGCCAGTATCTCTACACTGTCAGGATATTTCCATCTTATCCTGGATCCACCAAGCCCCTTCACTGCTCCTATGGACTTGGGGTTACTATTGAGATGGCTGTGCAGGACGCCGCCTACTCTATGATGACCATCATGCGAGTCAGGTCTGGCCTATTTCGGGACTCTGATTTCCGGTATATGCCAGGATCACTTCCGGGAGCACAAGGGTATCTCCAGGCTATCTATGCTGACCCCACTCAGGAGGATTCACGGACTCGCACCACTGCTGAGATGCTCGAGGATAAGGACCGTGAAAATCGGGCCTTGAGGCTAGAGCTTTTCAATACTCGTGCTGATCACTGGGCCACGTTGACTCGGTTTGCACCGGCGGTGCAAGCTGGATATTCGGATATGCGCGATCTCTATCCTGTGAGATCTGCTCTGCCAGACGTGATGGGTTGGCGTGATGTAGGAGGCATCACCCCACCTCGCGGTCCCCGCAGGCCACCGTCTATTGGTCCAAGACCTCATCCTAGTCCCTATGGTCCACAAGCTCCGTGAGATCGTCTGTTTCCGGATGATCATGTTGAGCTTCCAGGCTATGGAGGTGATTTCTACGAGGACTACTACGGATCGGTCTGAGTTAGTGGTAGTATCACTAGTTCGTACTAGCTGTGTCGTCTATCGTCCTGCGTGACTCGTGGGATATGACCTCGTTTGTACCGCTTCCGGAGATGTAGAAAAATAATGTATAGGAGCTTGGGATGCCTCCGATGAGATGTAATCCTCTTTTCACCGCAATAGTACCTTGTTTGGTCTTGTACTAAACCTTGTATGGTGTGTATGACGATGGAATAAAAGAAGCAGTTTCTGTATTTACCATGTCATACGGATGATCATCTCGCATTCCGAGTTATTCCTTACATTCTGTATTCTATGTCGGAATTTTATCATTCTGACTAAATCATTGTCTTGTTTACCTAGGATGGTCAACACGCGCACTAACCCTGCTCCTCAAGAGCAGGCCGAAGGCAGTGAAGTCAGGGATGCAAATCTGCCTCATCCTCCTTCCCTAGCCGAGGTTATGATGGAAGCTGAGAGAAATAAGCGGGAGACCAACCATTTGTTGGAGCGTATTGAACAGAACACAACACACCATCAGAGAACTAACGTGGTGTCACTCAGTGACTTCATCAAGTTACATCCACCCACGTTCCACCACTCCGTCGAGCCTCTCGACGCTGATGACTGGCTTCGCAGTATTTCTCGCAAACTGCGTTCCGCGCTAGTAGCTGAGGCTGACAAGGTCACCTTTGCTGCATATCATCTTGAAGGCCCCGCCAGTCTATGGTGGGAGAATTATGGAGCTATGCGCCCAGCGGGCCATGTCACTACCTGGGCTGAATTCAGCGAGGCTTTCCGTGAACATTACATTCCGGAGGGTCTCATGGACCGTAAACGTGAGGAATTTTGCAATTTCACCCAAGGCCGACTCTCTGTGGATGCTTACAGCAGGGAGTTTGGTAACCTCGCACGATATGCCACTGAGGAAGTTTCTACCGTTGCCAAGAAGCAAGAAAGGTTCCGTAAGGGGCTTAGTCCTGAGCTTTGCCGCGACCTCCGTCTGCATGAGTGCACATCCTTTCTGAAACTTGTTAACAAGGCCATCAGTGCTGAGACTGGTCAGACTGATTATGACGCAACACGCAAGCATGGCCGTGACATGGGCTCCTCATCCGATGCTGGTCCTTAGAAGCGCCGCGTGTGGGTGCCTAACACCGCCCTGCCACCCAGGTTCACACCGAGGCCATCCTTCCAGGCGCCTCGCCCCGTTCAACAGTCTGCACCAGCCAAGCCCTATGGTCGTCCAACCAACAGTGCTCCTCCACGTACCAGTTCCGTGACTTGTTTCAAGTGTGGGGAATCTGGCCACTATATGCGTGAGTGTCCCCAGACCAACCCCAACCAATCTGCTAAAGCTGTTGGCCGTGGCAAGCCGACAGGGAAAGTGTTCCACGCCAAGCGGGCCATCGCTACACGTGGCCATGTCAACTGTGTCTCTGCCGAAGAAGCTCAAGAGGATCCCAACGTCGTTCTCGGTACGCTCCTTGTTAATTGCCACCCGACATCTGTTCTTTTTGATACAGGAGCCTCTCATTCATTTATATCCGAGAACTATGCTCGTTTGCATAACACCGCATTCTGTGACATGCCATCCACTATGGAAATTTCTACTCCCGGTTCTAGATGGCAAACCTCCAGGGTAAGTTATGGAAATGAAATCCAAGTCGACAGACTTGTTTTCCTTGCATCTTTGATAGCTCTCAAAATTTCAAATATTAATATCATTTTGGGTATGGACTGGATGTCAGCTCATCATGCCAAAATTGATTGCTTCTCTAGGACTGTTCAACTCACTCATCCTTCGGGGAAGATAGTCAATGTCTTGACCCGAATAGCCAAGCGACAGTTATATTCTCTTAACGCCAGCCCTTTGCCAGACCTTGAGGATGTTCCGGTAGTCCGTGACTTCCCGGATGTCTTCCCAGAGGAATTGCCAGGTGTTCCACCTGACAGGGATGTGGAGTTCGTAATAGACCTTATTCCAGGAACCGTCCCGATTGCTAGAAGACCCTATAAGATGGCACCACTAGAACTAGCCGAGCTTAAGAAACAAATCGATGAGTCCTTGAAAAAGGGTTTCATCCGACCTAGTTCATCTCCATGGGCTTGCCCCGTCCTCTTCGTCAAGAAGAAGGATGGTACGGACCGGATGGTTGTAGATTATCGACCTGTCAATTTGGTCACAATCAAGAACAAATATCCGCTCCCCAGGATCAACGACCTGTATGATCAGCTCGCTGGATCCTCAGTCTTCTCCAAAATGGATTTGAGGTTGGGCTACCATCAAATCAAAATCAGGAACGGGGACATTCCTAAAACGGCCTTTGTTACTCGTTATGGCCAATACGAGTACACCGTCATGTCCTTCGGTTTAACCAACGCTCCAGCCACCTTTTCTCGGTTAATGAACTCAATCTTCATGGAGTATTTGGATAAATTCGTCGTGGTTTACCTCGATGATATACTCATCTACTCCAAGAGCGAGGAAGAACATGTCGAACATCTAAGGCTAGTGTTGAAGAAACTTCGAGAGCATCGTCTTTATGCCAAATTTTCTAAATGTGAATTCTGGTTGTCAGAAGTGACCTATCTGGGTCATGTAATATCTGGTAAAGGTAATGCTGTTAACCCTGAGCGAGTTCAAGCCGTCCTTAATTGGACTCCACCTGAATCGGTCAAGCAAGTTCGGAGTTTTCTGGGCTTAGCGAGCTATTGCCGCCGCTTTGTCGAAAACTTCTCCAAAGTTGCTAAACCTCTAACCGAACTCCTCAGAAAGATAAGAAGTTCGAATGGACTCCACAATGTGAGCACAGCTTTCAGGAACTGAAAAGACGCCTGACTTCTGCTCCCGTACTGGTACCGCCAGACTTCTCTAAGGACTTTGTTATCTACTGCGACGCCTCGCGACAAGGACTAGGTTGCATTCTCATGCAAGATCGACACGTAATTGCTTACGCCTCACGGCAATTGCACCCACATGAGGAGAATTATCCTACTCATGATCTAGAGCTTGCAGCCGTAGTCTATGCACCTAAAACCTGGTGACATTACCTTCTTGGTAATCGTTGCGAAATATTCACTGATCACCAAAGTCTGAAGTACATCTTCACCCAACCGGATTTGAATCTCAGGCAAAGACATTGGGTCGAGTTGATCACAGATTTCGACTTAGGAATAACCTACACCTCAGGGAAAGCCAATGTCATGGCTGATGCGCTAAGTCGTAAATCTTATTGTAACAACCTGATGTTACAACAAAGTCAACCGCTTCTCCATGAGGAATTTCGGAAGCTTAACCTTCACATTGTTCCTCGAGGATTTCTTTCCACCTTGGTGGCGAAACCTACTCTTACGGATCAAATTATCGCTGCCCAAAAGCGAGATAAGGGAATATCTAAAATCAAGGAGAACATTGCTAGCGGAGGTGCTAGTTGTTTCTCCACAGATGATCATGGTGTTGTGTACTTTGAGAACCGTTTAGTGGTTCCCAAGAACCAGCATCTACGGCAGCTGATCCTTAAGGAGGCTCATGAATCTCCTCTCACCATTCATCCCGGTAGTACCAAGATGTATCAGGACCTACGCCAGAGGTTCTGGTGGACTAGGATGAAGAGAGAAATTGCTCAGTATATTGCTAACTGCGACGTCTGCCGTCGTGTAAAAGCAGAGCATCAACGGCCTGCTGGCAACCTTCAACCCTTAGCTATTCCTGAATGGTAATGGGATAAAATTGGTATGGATTTCATTACCGGTTTTCCCAGGACCAAGAGAGGGAATAATGCTATCTTCGTCGTTGTCGATCGTCTTTCCAAAGTGGCCCATTTCTTACCTGTTCGCGAGAGTATAACCGCTTGTCAGCTGGCAGACTTATACATCTCCCGAATAGTGTCTCTCCATGGTGTTCCTTTGGAAATTAACTCGGATCGAGGAAGTCTTTTCACCTCTCGATTTTGGGAAAGTTTCCAAAATGCTATGGGAACCCGCCTTTCCTTTAGCACCGCTTTTCACCCTCAATCGAGTGGTCAAGTAGAACGCGTCAACCAGATTCTAGAAGACATGCTTCGAGCCTCTGTTATCTCTTTCGGAATGGAGTGGGAGAAATGCCTTCCATTTGCCGAATTTGCTTACAACAACAGCTATCAATCTAGCTTGGGTAAAGCCCCTTTTGAAGTTCTCTATGGACGACGGTGTTGGACACCCCTTAACTGGTCAGAGACCGGGGAAAGACAATTCTTTGGCCCGGATATGATTCAGGAAGCAGAAGAGCAAGTTCGCATCGTTCGTGAAAAGTTGAAAACAGCCCAATCTCGTCAGAAGAGTCAATATGACCGAAACATAAGGCTATGACTTTCGAGGTTGACGAGAAGGCTTACCTTCGGGTTACCCCTCTGAAGGGAACCCATCGTTTCGGTATCAAAGGCAAATTGGCTCCTCGTTACATTGGACGTTTTCGCATTCTCGCTAAACAAGGAGAAGTTGCCTACCAGTTGGACCTACCTCCGCACCTCTCCAGAGTCCACGATGTCTTCCACGTTTCTCAACTCCGGCGTTGCTTATTGGATCCTATCCGTGGAGTGGACCACGAAACGCTTGATCTCCAAGATAATCTCACATATCGAGAGTACCCCATTCGTATCCTCGATCAGGCCGAGCGTACCACTCGACGTCATAATATCAAGTTTCTCAAAGTTCAATGGTCGCACCATTCTGAGGATGAAGCAACTTGGGAAAGGGAGGATCGTCTTTGATTTGAGTATCCCGCCTTCTTCCCGGAGGAACCCAAATCTCGGGACAAGATTCTTTTGAGTGGGGGTGAGTTGTCACACCCTAGCTAGTCATGCATTAGAGTGTTGCATCATGTTTATTTTTGCATCAGAAACCTGAAATGGGGATGACAGAACCCCCAGTCCCCTCTGAAACCAATTAGGGTTTACTAAAAACTTTTCCAATGAACCTGAAATGCCCTTCTAAAATGCCCATCATTTTTGTCTTGGTTCAGAACCTCTGCCAAAAGTGATGCACATTTTCCTAGGCCATCTTAGGGTTTGTGAATTAAATCATAAATATTTGAATTTGGGCATTTAAAATTATATAAAATATTTAAATGCTCAAATATCTCCAAACTAAAATGTTTCATGTTGGAAATAATCCAACTATGGACCAGGAGTAGTTTGGTGATTTTAGGAGTTGCCTGAGTATTTTTATTAATTCAACAAAGTTGCAGAAGTATTAAAAAAACAGAAAACAGAGAAAATAGAAAAACTTACCTGACGCCAGCTCCCGGCCCACCTGCCGGCCCAGCCCAGCACCGCTCCAGCGAGCTGCTTACCGGCCAGGCAGGCAGGCAGGTGCCCGACGGCGACCGCAGCGCGCGCCACGCACCTGCTCGCCGCCTCGCCGCTCCCCTCGCCCGCTGACGTCGTGGATCGCCCTCCCTCTCTCTCCCGAACCCCCCCAGACACCCCCTCTCCTCTCCAGCAACTCCC
>NC_057813.1:56401082-56425651 GCF_018294505.1 Triticum aestivum
CCCCCGCCATGACCGACGCCACCACCGCCGTGCCTACGTCGTAGCTGTGCTCCCCGCTGCCCGTGCGTCCTCTCGTCGTGTCCAGGAGCTCCGCCGCTGTCCACTTCATCGAGCAAGCCGAGCCCCGAGCGCTCGCAACGCCCGAGTCCACCGCAACGACCTCGCTCGAACCGCCGCTGCCGAAGATCCCCTTCAACGCCGTCGTCGCTCCGGTCCATCCCCGGCCGCAGCAAGGGCTTCGTCGCACTCACTGTGAGCTTAGCCATCTTCCCCCCCTTCTTTTCTTGCTCCCGAGCCGTGTAGCGACCTCCCGGAGCTCAACCGCACCCACCGCCGTGGAGCTCGTCGCCGACGTGCTCCCGGTCACCCTCCGACCACTCCACGGTGTCCATCATGCTCACCGCGTCACGTAGCACCTAACTAGCTACTCCCCGTACCTCACCGACCCCTCTTGCGTCAAGTTCGACTTCGGCCGAACCCTGGTGGCCGCCAAAGTCGTCGCCGGCGCCAACTCCGGCCACCCCGACCCCAACGGACTCCACCAAGAGCTGCGGCTCGTCCTCAGCTCCACTCCGGTGGTCTCCGCGACCCATTTGGTGGCCGAAACGGCCAAAACCACTTCCGCCGCCGCGTCGGGCTCGCCGGCGGCTAAACACCGGTGCAGCCGACCCGGGTTTGACCATGGGTGGGCCCTGGTTGACTCCCTGAGTCAATGACAGGTGGGGCCCAGCCCTGTTAATTAAACAAGTTTAGTTTTATCTAAACTTTAATTAAATTAATCACACTGACACGCGGGACCCACTGTCAGGTTTGACCCGGACGTGTCCCGTTAACCTGCTGATGTCACACTGACATCAGGCTGACGCAGTAATAGTTTTTCTGGATTTAATCTAATATAGGAAATTCCAGAATATAGTTTAAACTTTAAAAATTCATAACTTTTATTCTGTAACTCCAAATCAGACAAATTATATATGAAAAATGATCAGAAAAATCCAATCTATCCATCTGTACTATTTTCATGCATGATTAAACAAGTTAACATGATGTTTAATGCAGAACAAGGAAAAACACTTTAAAGGGCCATGTTTGAGTTTGAAATTTGAATCTTTGATTCAAATTGGTTCAAACCCTTCTGGTCTTAGTTGCATTAGCCCAACACACTCATATTGCTATGTTTCATGCATGCATCATATTGTTGCACATTGTTTGGTGATGGTTGTGTATCGGTGTTCTATGCGGTAGGATCTGCCTCCGAGGAGTACCGTGATTACCCTAACGAAGAACCGTATCAGTGCATCGAACCATCAGGCAAGCAACCAACCATTTGATCATATCGATACAATCCCATGTTCTCGCTCCTGCTCTCTTTTACTGCATTAAGACAATGCGTTTCAAACTGCTATGTGCTACGGTAGTTGAACCCACTTCCTCTGCATGACCTGTCATTGCCACAGTAACTAGATGAAACCCACTAGCATGTGTAGGAGTTGATTGAGCCATATGTATGTGTTGTTCCTACCTTGCTATGCCTGCTATGCTTAGAGTCGTGTCAGGTCTGGTTCATCTGGGTGATGGGCTAGAGTGAAATGATTATGTCGGTAATGAGAGTGGTGTGGTGAACACGATTTGGTAAAGGTATCGATGAGAGGCCATGTAGGAGTACATGGTGGGTTGTTTCATTGAAGCCGACCTTAAGCACTGAGATCTGTATGTGTGATTTAAGATACAGCTACTACCATGCATTGGGCCCTGAAATATGACCCCGCTCGACTTCTTATTCACCCTAGTCCTCTGTCCAGGAGTTGCAAGTAGTTTCTGGTGTTTGTAGCCTACTGGAGGCCGTGGACAGCGCTGACCGTAGGGGTGGGCTGTGATGTGGTAGGTACGTGGCCGGGTGTACCTAATACCCGTTAGGTATCTCGGGAACCCTGTTCACATCGTTCGGGGCTGTATGGGAAACCTCGGCCAAACTCCCTGCGGATGGAACCTGGATAGGCGAAAACCTGGACTAGAGACTTAGGTGTTTAGGTAGGTCGTGGTCTACACCCACGTCGGCTTTCGCTTGAAGTCTGCCGAGCACATATCGTGTGCAGACGCTAAGTGGTGGAAACATGTATGAAGAAGTACACCCCTGCAGGGTTATCATGATCTATTTGAATAGCCGCGTCCGCGGTAAAGGACTACTTGGTTTCCTATACAGTTCATAGACAAGTAAATGGAAACTACTAAAAGCCTCAAGATAAGTGTGAGTGTCGAGGATGGCTCTTCCGTAGGAAGACGGAGGTGGATCCTCGGTAGTGTATTGAAGTGGTGAGTAGTGGACTCGTGTACGCAAAACCATTTCAAGTTGGAGTCTCGTAGGTTAGCCTAGCCAAGAGTCAAAGCTGGCTTGCTGCAACAACTCCACCAACCCTTCTTGATAATGTGCATGTATGTAGGATTTGATGTAAGTCTTGCTGAGTACCTTTGTACTCATGTTGCTATAATCTACATTTTTACAGAAGACGCTGCAACCCCTTCTAATGGGTTCTACATAGACGTTGACATCACTGAGTAGGCTAAGGTCGAGGTGGTGATCCTGAGCTTGTGAAGGACCATGTAGTATAGCTAGGCTTTCCAAGCCTCTTTTATTTTACTAGTTGTCTGTACCCAGACAAGCTACTTCCGCTGCTGGTTTGTATGACTGTATGACTTGAATGCTGGGTCGTGTGACCCGTACCTATGTGTATGTTATGTATGGCTCCCGGAGCCTTAAATAAAGTACTTGTGTCGTAGAGTCATGTTGTGATGCCATGTTGTATTTGCACATATCGAGCATATTGTGTGTATGTTAATGAAATGCTTGGTATGTGTGGGATCTGAGTATCTAGTTGTTTATCTTTAGTAGCCTCTCTTACCGGGAAATGTCTCCTAGTGTTACCGCTGAGCCATGGTAGCTTGCTACTGCACTGGAACACTTAGGCTGGCCGGCATGTGTCCTTCTTCGTTCCGGTGTCTGTCCCTTCGGGGAAATGTCACGCATTGAGTACCGGAGTCCTGTTAGCCCGCTACAGCCCGGTCTACCGGAGTCCTGCTAGCCCAGTGCTACAGCCCGGACCCACTTGCTGATGACCGACACGTTCGAAGCTGGGTCATGGATGCCTGTCCCTATAAGCCTGTGCCACTTTGGATTTACGACTAGTCATGTCAGCCCGGTCTCCTTATCTTATGGATGCTAGCGACACTATCATATACGTGAGCCAAAAGGCGCAAACGGTCCAGGGAAAAGGTAAGGCGACACCCGTGGGAATACCGTGCATGCGGCCGCAAAGTGATATGAGGTGTTACAAGCTAGATCGATGTGACATCGAGTCGGGGTCCTGACAATCAGACTATACAACTTTATCGCCCTCACTTAGCGATAGAAGTCTACAACTTTAAATTTTGGCGAAGACCCTAGTATCCGGAAAGCTGGACTCGGGGCGTTATACACGCCTAAATCGGACAAGGCCGACTTCTCGCCTGAAGCAGAAAAAATCTTTAAGGATTTGAGACCTCTCGAACAGCGACCAGCTCTCGCCTTATCATGACAGTCAGTTTTCAGCTTTCTCTAATGAGGTGCTCGTCCGGAAGAACCGGGACACAATCGCAGTAGTTCTCCCTGCGCTACCTTAGCCGATATAGCGGAACGTAAGGTACCAAAACATGGGAGCCGGGCAAACCCAACTATTGACCCAAGACATGATTCGGAGATGATGCATATAGTGTATAAGTTCGGGGTGCCGCACTGTCGAAAGTGTTTGGACTTCTCTTGCCAGGTTATGGGGTACTGAAGCCCCAGGCAAACTGGTTGTGCCAAAATGCACAGGTATAATAAATAAGCAGTAAAGAAATAAAAGGGGTTAATAAACGTAATAGCTAGCTGACGTTGTATACTATTTCCCCTTGTTATTCAAATGATACATCAAAGCGTACATATACAAGTAGTGTGATAAGCGGAATAGGACTGTTTGACACATCCTGACCAGGAGCGGGCGGTATGCGGGTTTGTAAAACAAGTATGATGATCATTATTAGAGACCACCTGAGGATTCCCTCGTACGCCAAACCTTCTTGTCATCCTGGTGTGTCCGTCCCGCTGTGTGTCCAGTAGCCGGTCTTTCGAAAGAGCCTCCTGGAGATAGCGACTTGAAAGAAAAATGGGGGCGAGGATGCGTGGGTCCTGGGGTGGTCGAACCACATTATGGACCGTGTCATGGTCGTGCCTCCGCCTATGCCCAGGGTATTTTAAGTGCGTAGTTGTGTACGCGCGGCATGAATGTCGCCACTTGACTGGGACTAGGGCGGAGGCCGAATTGCTAGTCGAGCTCTGGACCTGCCGGACGATCCTGTTGTGGAGCACTCCGGAGTCGCTTGACAGTCTCCGGGTTCTTTATCGCCGAATTGGCTATTTGCCTAAGAAGGCTGTTTTGTACTTCCGCCGCAAGGGCCGTGGTGTGCTCCTCCGTGCGAAGTGAGCGCTCTGTGTTTCAATTAACTGTAATGACCCCGCGAAGTCCCGACATTTTGAGCTTGAGGTATGCATAATGCGGTACCGCATTGAATTTGGCGAATGCGGTTCATCCGAGCAGTGCGTGATAGCGACTGCAGAAGGTGACGATGTCGAAGATTAACTCCTCGTTTCGGAAATTGTCCGGAGATCCGAAGACCACTTCCAATGTGATTGAGCCCGTACAACAGGCCTCCACACCAGGTATGACACCCTTGAAGGTGGTTTTTGTGGGCTTGATCCTTTAGGGTTCGATGCCCATTTTGCGCATTGTATCCTGATAGAGCAGGTTAAGGCTGCTGCCACCGTCCATGAGGACTCGTGTGAGATGGAATCCATCGATGATGGGGTCAAGGACCAATGCGGCCGAACCGCCATGACGGATACTGGTAGGATGGTCCCTGCGATTGAAAGTGATCGGACAAGAGGACAATGGGTTGAATTTTGGGGCGACTGGCTCCATCGCATAGACGTCCCTTAGTGCACGCTTCCGTTCCCGCTTGGGGAAATGGGTTGCGTATATCATATTCACTGTTTTCACTTGGGGAGGGAATTTCTTCTATCCTCCCGTGTTCGGCGGTCGGGGCTCCTCATCGTCGTCTCTATGCAGCCCCTTTTCCTTGTTTTCAGCATTGAACTTGCCGGTCTGTTTAAACACCCAGCATTCCCTATTGGTGTGGTTGGCTGGTTTATCGGGGGTGCCATGAATTTGACAGGAGCGATCGAGTATGCGGTCCAAACTGGACGATCCCGGACTATTTCTTTTGGATGGCTTTTCCACTGTCCGGATTTAAAGCCTCTAAAATGGCATTAACTGCCGTGTCTTCGGCGTTGTCGCCATTATTGTGATGCTTGTGTCTATTCCGTCGCGGCTTGCCATTGCTATCCAGGGCGTCTGAATCGCCTGAGTTTTTGGGTGTGATGTTGCTGCGAGTCAGCCGGCTGTCCTCGCCCGCGCAGAAGCAGGTCATGAGTGTCATGAGGGCTGCCATGGACTTTGGCTTCTCTTGGCCGAGATGTCGGGCGAGCCATTTGTCACGGATGTTGTGCTTGAAGGCCGCTAAGGCCTCGGCATCCGGACAATCAACAATTTGGTTCTTTTTAGTTAGGAACCGAGTCCAGAATTTCCCGGCTGACTCTCCGGGCTGTTGGGTTATGTGACTTAAGTCATCGGCATAGTGGTCGCACGTAAGTGCCCTGGAAGTTATCGAGGAACGTGTCTTCCAGATCCTCCCAACTGCCAATGGAGCTTGCTGGCAGGCTATTCAGCCAGTGCCGAGCCGGTCCTTTGAGCTTATGTGGTAGGTACTTTATGGCATGTAAGTCATCGCCACGGGCCATGTGAATGTGCAGAAGAAAATCTTTGATCCGTACCACGGGGTCTGTTGTGCCATCATATGACTCAATGTTTACGGGTTTAAACCCTTCTGGGAATTCGTGATCCATCACTTCATCAGTGAAGCATAGGGGGTGTGCGGCTCCTCTATGCCGGGCTACATCCTCACGTAGTTCAAATGAATCCGGTCTGTTGTATTCGGCCCGGCCAGACTTTGGTTTATTGTATCCGGCGTGATCGTCATCGTCACGTCTTGTGGCGCCCCCCCTTGATCCGTAGATCGATCTTGACTGTCCTGCTTTGTTTTCCAATACATCACGCAGGTCCTTCGTGTAGCCCATGGCCTTAGTGTTATTGTTTGATTGGCCACGGGGTGCGGTCTGGACTTCGCGCTGGTACGCCGTTTTGTCGCGGCCACGGGGTGGCCGGTCAGCCGCATCATGCGCTGGTAGCATGGGCTTTAAAGCCTCCTCCTCGAGTTGAGGTAGCAGCCTGCGCTTTGGGTAGCTTTTGCAAGGGCGCTCGAGTCCGTATTCCTCGGCAGCTAGGACCTCGGTCCATCTGTCAGTTAGCAGATCTTGATCAACTTGAAGTTGTTGCTGTTTTTTCTTCAGGCTTTTTGCAGTGGCTATAAGCCGACATTTGAAGCGCTCCTGCTTGACGGGATCCTCAGGCACGATGAATTCTTCGTCGCCAAGCTAGCTCACTTCGTCTTTGGAGAGAGGCATGTAATTATCGTCCTATGATTCTCCATCAGTTGCTTATTCTTTAGGGCTAGCTTGCCCATCCTCTGGCTCGGCCTGCTCGAAACCTGGCTGGGCAGGATGGTCTTCATCTTCGGCACCATCCGGATTGTTATCTCTTGTGCCGGCATCACTAGTTTTGCTATGGCGGGGCTTGGAGCGGCACCGATGACGCCGGTGTCTAGATTGCTTCCCCAAGGGGCTATCTTTGTTGCCTCATCGCCATTGTTTCCTTTAGGGGTGTCCACCATATAAATATCATATGATGAGGTGGCGGTCTAGCGCCCTATAGGCGGTCGTTCCTGTTCTTCTCCTGCATCATCGTCCATACCGCCGATGTCTTTGGAGTCGAAGTCAAGCACGTCGGTTAAGTCATTGGCAGTGGCTATAAAGTGGGTGGTGTGTGGGGGACGAATTTGTTCATCGTCCGCTCCCCACTCGAGCCGGACATAGTTCTGCTAAGAATCTCCTAACAAGGAAAGAGACCTTAATGAGTTTAGCACGTCACCCAAGGGGGAGTGCTGAAAAATATCCATGGCGGTGAACTCCATGACCGGTGCCCAATCAGATTCGATAGGCACGGACGTACGCGGTTTGGATCCTGTGGTCGGAGACGAGTCCGAGGGTCCGATGACACCACTTTCACAGGAAGTGGAATCAGTATTTGGCTCCAACGTTGATGAGTGTGCGGCTTCCATGGCGGGGTCCATGTACCCGCCCCGAAAGGAACGATCTGCTCCAGATTGATTCCCGGTGCCACCGCAGGCGCGATCTGCCAAATACTGTCCGATGGCAGATCAAAGTCATGCCTGTTATGACCGTTCGGCGTGCCTGGCATGGGCTCGAATCCGTCGAAGATCAAGTCTCCGCGGATGTCGGCAGTATAGTTTAAGCTTCCAAACCTGACCTGATGGCCAGGGGCGTAGCTATCGATCTGGTCCAGGTGGCCAAGCAAGTTGGCCCGCAGTACGAAGCCACTGAATACGAAGATCTATCCGGGGAGGAAAACCTCCTCCTGGACCGCATCGTTGAAGATGACCGAAGGGGCCACCAAACCTTACAGCAGCGGCACCGTGGAACTCTGAATGAAAGCACCAATGTCGGTATCAAAACCGGCGGATCTCGGGTAGGGGGTCCCGAACTATGCATCTAAGGCTAATGGTAATAGGAGGCAAGGGCCACAATGTTATACCCAGGTTCGGCCCTCTCGATGGAGGTAATACCCTACTTCCTGCTTGATTGATCTTGATGATATGAGTATTACAAGAGTTGATCTACCACGAGATCATAGAGGCTAAACCCTAGAAGCTAGCCTATGATTATGATTCTTGTTGTCCTACGGACTAAACCCTCCGGTTTATATAGACACCGGAGGAGGCTAGGGTTACACAGAGTCGGTTATAGAGAAGGAAATCTACATATCCGAATATCCAAGCTTGCCTTCCATGCAATGGAGAGTCCCATCCGGACACGGGATGAAGTCTTCCATCTTGTATCTTCAAAGTCCAATAGTCTGGCCAAAGTATATAGTCCGGCTGTCCGAGGACCCCTTAATCCAGGACTCCCTCACCCACAGTAACCATCGCTGATAAACAGGCTGCTAGTGTGTGCGTGAGAGGAGCGGCTGACTAGGCCAGCTACGTGAGAGGAGCTGCTGAATAGAGCACCTAGAGTACCCACTAGGCCACTACGCAGGTGTACTTTCCCTGCATTGATAGTACATCGATGGTTCTAGAGAACAGTAGTACCCTCCACTTCCAACAGTAGCTCCTTGGCCCTGAAATTCAAGAGTTTGAAACTGGTGCACTATACTAGACTAGACTAGAAGTACAGTACATCACACTACTAGTTGAGAAAAGTAGTACTAGTACTGCTACATATGAGTACATACTCCTCCATCACATAATGTAAGACGTTTTTTGACACTAGTTGGCATGTACAAAAAATAGCAAAAACAGACCCAAAATTTCTTAATCCACGCCAAAAACTACTACCTAGTGCCAAAAAAGTCTTACTAGTGCTATTATTTATAGTATAATGCAATCCCATAACGTTCAATAATGCTAGTACTAGTAGTAAATAGTAGCCTCACCCCTTCGCTAAGGAACGATCTACAATTGGAAGGGACGAGGCCCTGTGGTTACTATGCTCGTATCTCCTCCTCGCCAGTTCCCCTCCCCCCGAAGAGAAGGCAGTTCGTCGCTGCTCCCATGGATTCGCTAGGCGGTTCTCCTCCTTGTCGGGGCTGGGAGACCTTGGACGACGATCCTCTGGGAGAAATTGCACGCCGCTCCGACGTCCTCACCGCCACAAGACTCAGTGGTTCCTGCACCAACTTTTTCAAGACGGTGCTTAAACAGGCTTGGGAAAGGCCATGCTTGTTGGTCTTCCATGCATCCTCGAGGAGAAGGTTCTTCTATTGGACAATCCTTCGAACAGTCCACCACTCCCTAGCCATGGTTGCACGTTGACTCCGCTAGAGTTGCCGATGTTGAGAGGTAGTCAGATTTTGTCCGATGAGTAGGTCAGTGATGGAGTTTGATCATGTAGTACTTAGTTATTCCATTTCCATCCTGTAATTTCTCCTCTACCCACCATCTTATATATAGGTCTGGGTCGGTGCCAACAAAGATTGGCTTGCATACCTCCGGCCGGATACCACCATCATTTTGCACAACATCCACAGCAGTGCAGCCGTTTCGGTAGACCCCTTCTCCACCATTGGGATCGGCCTTCTGGACTGGCTGGGCTTGAATATGTATGATGATGCCTACATGAGATTAAAGAAGATAGCAATTGCGAACCCGCCGACAAAGCAACGCGGCTACGATGATTACTATCTCATCGCGGTGTTCGACATAAGGATTGCCATCCATGCAAGAGGCAGTAACGGCAGAGGCTGGCGCATGTTGGTGGCTGCAGATTTGTAGTCCTACATGTTCGAAGATGCCGTGCACCATCTAGGCCGCATCTTCGCGGTGACAAGCCAGGGGACTTGTTTCATCTGGTTGCCATCCTACGGTACGGGAGATTACAAACGGCATGCACAAACCATCATTTGCACCCCTAACGGTACTCCATTATTTTGCAGGGACCAGTCATCCCCCGATCAAAATAAGATCGCCGATCCTGGATGTGCATTTGCATCCGCGATTTGTTCTAACCTGGAACCTTGTAGCTGACTTTGGCATATTGGGATCAACTATCTTAGCAGTCGTTACCCATTGTACCACTGATGTGCAACATGGTCATACAATCTACCATGATCGGACCGTCACCATCTACCCAGGTATTCCATTTTTTAACCCTCTCGCCTTCTCTTTCATTGTTGTACTAGTAGTATACTTAGTAGTACTAGTAGAAATACTTTTTACCTTGGAGGACGCATATAGCTAGATAGGCCCTTGAAGACTTGAACCCACTAGCTGCTACCATTTTTGTTTTTCCATGTCTTACTATCTCATCCATGTAGCCAAGAGTCGCTATATATAATAAGCCAGTTATTTTACTTCCTATATACCGGAGTAGTACTATTTGCTGCACAGTATTACTGACCGCCATATTTGAGCACAACATTATTATGCATGGACCTTGACTATGTATGTCACCATGTGTCCAGATCTGAGATGTCGCGTGTACCAGATGAACCGCGCCGAGTTCGACCCCCGTGATGCTATGTGGGTGCTGACGAACACTCTTGGAGAGTACTCGCTTTTCATCGGGGACAGCTACCCCATTCTGAAGTGGATGCCACCTTCCGTGCCCGACACGGAATGCCTGCCGTTCATGAAGCATGGTTGTGTCTTCAGTGCGCACTGCCGGACGAACGACATGCTGGGACACGCTATCCCTGATTTATGCCGCTTTAGCTTGGATGAGTCTCCATCGTGTGGAACCGGACTAGAAATCTGTGACAATGATTCCCATTGCCCACCGCTATGGATCGTTCCATCCATGAAGAACAGCTGGGACTGGAACCTTGAGGAGGACATGTGGCCCATCTATAACATGTAAGTGGAGTACGGTAATTGTGAACGGTAGCGCTGTGAATATATGTAGACTAGTCATGCACAAATTTATCACATGAATTGGAGATGAAGTTGTATGGCATACTGGCATTTGTCCTTTAGAATTTATTACTAGTAAATGTGTTATGTGTACGTGCAAGTTGTGTGGTTGTTGCACGGGCTCCAACATGCTCTTTGAGAAAAAAAGGTGGCACAGCTTTGGATATACGTGACGTGGCGGCATCATACAGTAGCATCATACGCTATAGTTGTAGTACACTCCTACTAGGACGACAACTCCTATAAAACCTTGTGCTTGGCTCTTTGCCTCTTTGGGACGTTCAACAATTCGTACTCGTGTGAACCTTGCACTTGGCTCTTCGACTTTTCGGAAGGTCCAACAATGATGATACTACAATACAATATGCTTCTGGCAATCTGACACCGATTGAACTACTGCACATCCACCGCGAGGGTGAGGGCGAGGGCGAGGGAGAGGGAGAGGGAGAGGGATAGGGCGTTGTAGTCAAAAACCCTCTCCTCGTCCTGCAAACCACCGCACACGTGGGCGAGGGAGAGGCGTAGTGAGCAAGCTTCTCCTCGTTCGGCGAGTTGACAGGACACATCAAAGCAGTGCTAGTACTAGTAGTCCATACTGCGTCCTTTCAGATTAATATGGCTTAATTTGAAACGAGAAAAATACACTGGCGGTTAACATATGTAACAATACGCTCTTTACGGTCACTATATATAGTTTTGCGGTGATTATACAATCACTAGCTCATCGTAGAGCACCGTATTGCACCCTACTGACCAGACACATAGTCGACGTGGCACTTTGTTGACTGGTTAACTTGTCACCAGGTTTCTGGGTCCCACCTGTCAGTTGGCAGAGCAAAGAAATCAGTTAAACAAAACTTTACGCACGCGCGGCACGAGTCCAACCCTTGCGCGCGAACCACCCTGGCTGTGTATGTGAGTGCATGCACGTGTACTCCCTCGGTCTTCTAACAAAGAGTGTAGATCGGCTATAAAACAAAGAGTGTAGTACATGATGTACATCTACACTTCCAATGCATTTAGCCTTGAATCTAAATTGATATTGATTGACTAATGCACCAACTTGTCCTCTAGGTATAGGCTACATGTCTATCCTTAATTACAGCATGCAACGGCCTTCATTTAATCTTCTTCTCTAAATGGTCGCATGCACACATAAGTCTGCTACTTTTGGGGGTTAATTGTGCCCTGGTCAATGTGTAAATCTCTAAATGTGTAGTGTTTCACGGACGTGGGGAGTAGGTTGAGCACATGAGCGTGAGTGTGTGTGTTGCGTCGTGTGCTGTGTGCCGCATGGGTGGTGAGTGTTGCGTGCGTCCATGTGTACGTGTGAGTGTTGCATGTTGCATGCATGCATGCATGCATGGGGCTTACTCCCTCCCATTGACATGTTCATATTTCAAGCTTCCTCTGTTCCCTCCATATGGTGATACTCCCTCTGTTCCCAAATACGGAGTAAAAGCCTCCCTCTGTTCCCAAATATGGATTATTTGTCTTTCTACAGATTTCAACAAGTGACTAGGTACGGACCAAATGAGTACCAGGTACACACTAGTAGCCTGTTTATCAGCGATGGTTACTGTGGGTGAGGGAGTCCTGGATTAAGGGGTCCTTGGACAGCCGGACTATATACTTTGGCCGAACTGTTGGACTATGAAGATACAAGATTGAAGACTTCATCCCGTGTCCGGATGGGACTCTCCTTTGCGTGGAAGGCAAGCTTGGCAATTCGGATATGTAGATCTCCTTCTTTGTAACCGACTCTATGTAATCCTAGCCCCCTCCGGTGTCTATATAAACCGGAGGATTTAGTTCGTAGGACAACAACAATCATAATCATAGGCTAGCTTCTAGGGTTTAGCCTCTATGATCTCGTGGTAGATCAACTCTTGTAATATTCATATCATCAAGATCAATCAAGCAGGAAGTAGGGTATTACCTCCATCAAGAGGGCCCGAACCTGGGTAAACATCGTGTCCCTTGCCTCCTGTTACCATTAGCCTTAGACGCACAGTTCGGGACCCCCTACCCGAGATCTGCCGGTTTTGACACCGACATTGGTGCTTTCATTGAGAGTTCCACTGTGCGGTCACAAAAAGGCTTGATGGCTCCTTCAAGCATCTTCAATGACGCGGTCAAAGAGGAGGCTTTCCTTCCCAGACAGATCTTCGTATTCGGTGGCTTCGTACTGCAGGCCAACTCGCTTGGCCATCTAGAGCAGATCGATAGCTATGCCCCTGGCCATCAGGTCAGGTTTGGTAGCTTGAACTATACTACCGACATCCACGGAGACTCGATCTTCGACGGATTCGAGCCCATGTCAAGTGTGCTGAACGGCCACGACTGGCATGACTTTGATCTGCCATCGGACAATGTTCGGGAGATCGCGCCTGCGGCGGCCCCGGGAATCAATCTGGAGCAGATCGTGCCTTCCGAGGACGAGTGGATGGACCCCACCATGGAGGTCGCGCACTCATCGGTGTTGGAGCCAAACACTGATCCCACCTCCTGTAAGGGTGGTGTCATCGGACCCTCGGACTCGTCTCCGCCTACAGGATCCAAACTGCGTATGTTCGTGCCTATCAAATCTGATTGGGCACCGGTCATGGAGTTCACCATCGTGGATATTTTTCAGCACTCGCCCCTGGGTGATGTGCTAAACTCATTAAGGTCTCTTTCCTTGTTGGGAGATCCTTGGCCGAACTATGTCCGGCTCGAGTGGGAAGCGGACGACAAAAACTTCGTTCCCCACCCACCACCCACTTCATAGCCACTGTCGATGACTTAACCGACACACTCGATTTCGACTCCGAAGATGTCGATGGTATTTACGACAACGCAGGAGAAGAACAGGAACCACCGCCCACTGGGCGTTGGACTGCCACCTCATCATATGATATATATATATATATAGTGGACACGCCAAAAGAAGGTGATGGTGATGATGCAACGAAGGATAATCCCCTCGATAAGCCACCAAAGAGACGCCGTAGGCGCTGCTCTAAATCCCGCCACAGTAAGTATAGGGACAACAACGCATGAAAGAATAATACCCCGGTCGACTCCAAAGGAAACGACGGCCCCATGGACCCAGCGATGGAGCAGGGTGAGCCAGGGGACGGTGAACATAGTCCGAAGCCGACGTCAGATGACGCTGATCCCGAGGGTAAAATTAATCAATCTGTCTCTGGAGAGGAGAACATTCCGGACGATGATGCACTCATCATACCAGAGAAACACTTGGAACCAGAGAACCTCCACAGAAGGCTTATTGCCACTGCGAGGAGCCTAAAGAAGCAGAAGCAAAGGCTTAAGGACGCGCAGGACACGCTCAACCACAGATGGAATAAAGTACTTGACACTAAAGAGAAATACGGTGGCGATCGCCACACAAAGAGCTATCCAAAGCGCAAGCTGCTACCCGAGTTCGGCGACGAGGCCCTAGAGCCCATTCAGCCGAAAACGGCTGATAAGTAGGACCGACCACCCTGTGGCCGCGACAGAACGACTAATGATGCCGCACACAAGTCAGCACACAATTTACATGAGCTCTTGGGCAAAAAGTCCGGTATGGCTAGGTATATCTATGGATCTAGGAAGCGCGCTACAGCACAGGATCAGAGCTACCAAAACGATCAGATTGATCGAATATAAGCCAGGAATCAAAATCGAACACAACAACCGTCGACAGCATGCCACGACACGTCCAAATACAGGGGTGCCGCACACCCCCTGTGCTTCACCGATGAGGTGCTGGACCATGAATTCCCGGAAGGATTTAAGCCCGTGAATATAGAGGCATACGATGGAACGACAGACCCTAGAGGTCTGGATTGAGGATTTTATCCTTCACATTCATATGGCCCGCGGAGATGATCTCCATGCCATTAAATACCTACCCATCAAGTTGAAAGGACCAGCTCGTCACTGGTTGAAAAGCCTCCTCGAAAACTCAATTGGAAGTTAGGAAGAACTTGAGGATGCTTTTAGGGCCAATTTTCAAGGGACCTATGTCCGACCTCCGGATGCAGACGACCTAAGTCACATAATTCAATAGCCCGGAGAGTCAGCCCGAAAACTTTGGAACAGATTTCTTATTAAAAAGAATCAAATCGTCGATTGCCCGGACATTGAAGACTTAGTGGCCTTCAAGCACAGTGTCCGGGACGAATGGCTTGCCAGACACCTCGGCCAGGAAAAGCTGAGGAAAATGGCGGCCTTAACAAGCCTCATGACCCACTTTTGCGCGAGCGAGGATAGTTGGCTGGCACGTAGTGGCTCCAGCGACCCAGGCACATCCGAAGTCAGAGATGGCAACGGGAAGCCGCGATGCAATAAAAACAAGTATCAAAACAACGAAAATAGCCTAGATAACACGACGGTAAACGCCGGATTCAGGGGCAAATTATGTCAGATTCTGGACAAATTATGTCAGATTCATGGCACCCCCGAAAAACCTGCAAATCACACCCACAAAGAGTGCTGGGTTTTCAAGCAGGACGGCAAGCTAAATGCCGAACACAAGGGGAGGGAGATGCCAAGTGAGGACGATGATGAGCCTCGCTAGCCGAGCACTAGGGGACAGAAAAAATTCCCACCAGAAGTCAAAACAGTGAATATGATTTACGCAACTCACGTTCCAAAGAAAAGGCGCAAACGCGCACTCTGAGACGTATACGCAGTGGAGCCCGTCGCCCCCAAAATTCAATCCCTGGTCGGCCTGCCCAATTGCTTTTGATCGCAGGGATCATCCGACTAGTATCTGGCACGGTGGATCGGCTGCCTTGGTGCTCGACCCAATAATTGACGGATACCATCTCACTTGAGTCCTTATGGACGGAGGTAGTAGTCTTAACCTGATATATCAGGACACTGTCCGCAAAATGGGGATAGACCCGTCAAGAATCAGCCAAAGCAACACCACCTTCAAAGGAGTGATACCAGGTGTCGAAGCCCGCTGCACGGGCTCTCTAGTACTAGAGGTTGTATTCGGTTCTCCCGACAACTTCAGAAGCAAAGAACTAATCTTCGACATCGCTCCATTCCGATGCGGCTAACACGCACTACTCGGAAGAAAGGCCTTCGCTTGTTTTAATGCAGCACCGCACTACACCTATCTTAAACTTAAGATGCCCGGTCCACGTGGCGTCATCACAGTTAGCGGAAATACAGAGCGTTCCTTACGTGCGGAAGAATATGTGGCAGCTATAGCAGCCGAACACTGAGCGGTCCCTCCAACCTGAATAAAAGGTCGGTCGTCAAGACCATGGACACGGTTAGACGACTCCCGCGCTCCACCAAATGTAATAGCCCAGCTGGATATCCCCATAAATGGTGCTAGGGGCTGCTCGCAAAAAAGAAGAAGAGGCCCATAGTTTGGCCCAACCCTATCAATACAATAACATATTGCATTTTCATGGTTCATTCGGATTAACGAACTCCGTGCATGAAGTCTTTCACCTGGGTTTTTCCTTTTTATAGATGATCATCATGCTACACCCTTCCAAGATACGGCACAACAGAGATAAAGGCGCAGACGTGCAGCAGGGCCCCGCGCAAAGGTTTCTCTTTAGATTAAGACCCTGTGTAAACCTTTTTAATGTCTCTTGTTGCTTCTTCCCCTCCGAAAAATTGATACAACCGGGAGGCATACTAGCGTTTTCGGCATTTTTGTCGCACCACACTAATGCACGTACATGGAAACTCAGGGCTTATTATCGAGGGCGTTACTCAGCCCAGTATATGTTGTAAAGTCCGAATACCCTAGGGAGTGTTCGGCATCGCAAGTTTGGCCTTATATGCATTAGCTCTGAATCATGTCTTTGGTCAAAAGTTGGGTTGGCCTGGCTCCCGTGTTTTGCTACCTTACGTTCCGCTCTATCGGCTAAGGTGGCACCGGGAGAACTACTGCGATTGTGCCCTGGTTTATCTGGATGAGCACCTCAGTAGAGAAAGCCGAAAACTGATTGTCATGATACAGCGCGAGACTGGTCAACCAGTCGATGACTCAGTGGAATCTTCGCGATTCCTCCGCATTAATGAAGGACCGGTTTCCCGGTCATGTATGTACGCGCACCATATTCGGATGAACGTGGAAGTACCAGGGGTTATATAGTAGCCCCACCGTCAAACTCCTATGGCTAAGTGAAAGTGTTAAAGCTATATAGTCTGATTGCCTGGGCGCTACCACCTCCTTAACAGACCAAGACGTTGGATCAAGTGTGACTACGCGTTTTCACGAACACCCCCGCATTATATGCGTGGGGGTAGAAGCCGATGACTGCTAACTTTTAGGTTATATACATACATAAACGGCCGCACAGGAGGCACTACAATACTTTCAGGCAAAAGTATAAATACAGACTTTATAATCAAAATAGCATTGTCTTTACAATTGAGATACATGTCACTCGAACATGGCACTCTTCGAGCACTGAGCCTCTATTAAATGGGCGCCTTCTAAGACTTCTTCAAAGTAGTGCTCGGCCGGGTCCTGGCCTTCCGCCACACCACGGGTTGCAATGGCGGAGGTTTCCATCCTAGCCTAGTATGTTTTAACACGGGCAAGAGCCATCCGTGCACCCTCTATGCACGCTGACCTCTTCACAGCATCGATATGCGACACAGCACCAAGGAATTGTTGCACTAATCCAAAATAGGTGTCCGGCCTTGGTCCACATGGCCAAAGATGATCCACGATAGACCTCATAGCAAGCCCAGACAACCTGTGGAGTTTGGCCCATGCGGCCATCCTTTCATTCAACGGCAGCGGACGCGTCGGGGAACTGAACTGTGACCAGAATAACCTCTCTACCTGATGGTCTTTTCGATCTTTGTAAAACTCAGTCGCATCAGCAGCACTCTTTGCCAGGTCCGCATACGCGTCTGTAGCACTCCACAACTGATCCAGAGGGGCATACTTGGGATCTCCAAACTTCATCCGCAACAAATAGGGCCTCGCAGCCGTGATATCTTCGGCTTCCCGAAGCTCCTCCCTTATCCCTCTCATTTCAGAGCGGGTTTCCTTGGCTGCCTCCAGGGCCTTCTTCAAGTCGTCCGCTCTCACTTTACTGTCCTTTTCAAGGAACTCATAGCGGTCGGCGGCATCTTTAGGCTCAACAGCCATCTCGACTATCCTTTCCTCGCTCTGGCGATGGGCAACCAGTTCTGCTCTCAACTCTTCTACCACCTTCAGGGCGGCCGCATCACTTATTCGAGCTTGTTCCTTGGCTTGGGCAAGCTCCGCCCGAAGGGTCTCTACGGCAACAACTCCATTTACAGTCACAATATATTATAAGATACTAGCATAATGCACCTCTTACAATTTACTGACAAGCTGAACATAAATACCCTGGGCCTCGTCAAGCTGCTTGTTAACAAGCGCGATGTCGGCATCCACGACGTCTAGCTGCCGCTTCAGTTCGGCAAAATCAGCAGTCCGGTCAGCCGCTGGACAATCAGCTGCCTGCACATAAAAAGAAGCGCAATTATTACTTGGGATTATGATCATCTGTTTGCCATCTTTGGGTGGCGACCAGAGTCTCAAGGGCTACTATCTATACAGAGCACACCTAGCATGTGCGGTACTGTCAAAAATACATATATTATTTTGCGTACCTCAAAGCCGCTCAATAGACTTGTAAAGGCTTCATTCAATCCGCTTTTGGCGGATGAAATCCTCCCAATCACCGTACCCATTAAGGTACGATGTGTCTCTGAGATGTGCGCTCACTCCAGCAGACCCATCCGTGTGTCCGGCTGTATGTTGGACTATCCCGGACTCTTTCTATCGCTCTCCTTGGGAGCCGAATAGTCCAAACTTTGGGCAGCCGAAGTGTCAACTTCTGGCCTCGATGGATCGGGAGAAATCCTCCATGACGACACCTCGGGGTCGTCCGCCCCATGTGACGGGGAGGCAGGGGGAGGCGTTTCACTCTCCATCATCTCTGGAGGAAGATCCCCCGAAGACGAACTTTGTGGAGAAGGGCTACGAGCCGGACTGCAACAAATATGTTTCGGTTATTATCCTTAGAGACAAAATGGGATATATTTACCAAAGCACTCTTTTACTTATGGCTCGGTGGACGACTGGCTCCCTTGCGGGCGTTGTGCGGTAAGGACGCCCTCTGGGGCAGGGCCCCTTAGCGAGGGTTTCTTCCCTTGTTTGGAAGCCTCCGTTTCCAAGTCTTCAGAGGCGGCCCTTTTCTTACCTTGAGGAGATGGGATTTTAGGTTCTCCTCCCCGATTATCCTCCTTCGTGGAGGCACTTGCTCCCCCAATTTGGATGTGTAAAATATGAGGCCCACATGTGGCTTCTCTATTCCTCCCATCGTCTTCTCTTGATGGCACCTGATATGGCGCGCGCTCAAGCATCCTGGTCAACAAAGGATCCGGCGAGCCTTCGGGAAGAGGGGCCGAACACCTAATCCTCTCCGCCTTCCTTATCCAGTCCTGGCAGAGAGCAATTTTTCAGAATGATGTTATAATAAACATAAAGGATGGTGTGTTCGGTAGCGGAATTACTTACTTGGGTATCCGGGCGGTTGCAGCTGAGACCCACGTCCTCGATGGTGTCCGGACACTTTATTCGTGATCGGAAGAATGACCCATACATCTCTTTGAGCATCATGCTGAAGAATTGTTGAATGGTTCGCGGTCCTTCTGGGTTGAACTCCCATATACGGAGAGGACGACGTTGGCAGGGCAGGACTTGACGAACCAGCATCACTTGCATTATCTGGACAAGACTGACATCCCTCTTGAGGAGGTCTCGGATGCGGCTTTGCAGTGTCAGCACGTCATTAATCGGCCCCCAGTCCAGCCCCTTGTTGACCCATGATGCCAGTTTCGGCAGAGGGCCCAAGCGGAACGCTGGGGCTTCCGCCCACGTTGTACCTCGGGGAGCTGTAATGTAAAACCACTCCTGCTGCCATAAATCAGAAGTTTCTGTGAAAGAACCCTTTGGCCATGGGGCGTCGGCGCCTTTGCTTATTATAGCGCCTCCGCACTCCGCGTGACGCCCGTCAATCAGCCTCGGCCTTACATTGAAGGTCTTGAGCCATAGGCCGAAGTGGGGGGTGATGCGGAGGAAGGCTTCACACACGACAATAAACAACGAGATGTGAAGGACGAAATCCAGAGCTAGATCATGGAAATCTAGTCCGTAGTAGAACATGAGCCCTCTCACGAAGGGATCAACGCTAAAACCTAGCCCTCGGAGAAAGTGGGAAATAAAAACAACACCCTCGTTGGGTTTGGGAGTAGGGATGACCTGCCCTTGAGCAGGTAGCCTGTGCGGAATCTCGATGGTGAGATACCTGGCCTCCCTAAGCTTCTTGACGTCCTCCTCTGTGATGGAAGAGGCCATCCACCGGCCTTGAAGGTTGGATCCGGACATGGTTGAAGGTCTGAAACGCTTAGCTTAAGCCTTGGGTGTTGGAACTCGAGGTTTGGTAGGGGAAGGATCAAACATGGGAAGAAAAGGACAGGCCTTGGCCCCCCTTACAAAGAGGACGAATATCAAGTGTCCCTAGTGTGGCCGTTTGGGACTTGCCTAAAATCAAGGAGTCATATTAAACAAACACGATTGGGTTACCCACACCTGTATTGATGAGAATCCCGTGATAAGGGGGGCACGATCTCTGCTTCGACAAGACATGCCAATAAAACCGCCTCGCAGCACGTGTAGTGGCTGATTATGAAAAACGGTTCGAATAAAGACCGGACCGCGGCGTGATATCATAAAAAGCTGTCAGCAGATCAGATCTGTGGAATATTGTACTCTTTACAGTGTTATGTGGAATTTGTTTTGCAGAGCCGGACATGATTCTCGTGTTCAAAATGTTCTATGGAGTATTCGGATAAGGAACCCGCCTTGCAATGCCGAAGACAATTTGCGCATCGGACTCATCGTCATTGAAGCCTGGTTCAGGGGCTATTGAGGGAGTCCTGGATTAAGGGGTCCTCGGACAGCCGGACTATATACTTTGGCCGGACTGTTGGACTATGAAGATACAAGATTGAAGACTTCGTCCCGTGTCCGATGGGACTCTCCTTTGCGTGGAAGGCAAGCTTGGCAATTCAGATATGTAGACCTCCTTCTCTATAACCGACTCTGTGTAACCCTAGCCCCCTCCGGTGTCTATATAAACTGGAGGGTTTAGTCCATAGGACAACAACAATCATAATCATAGGCTAGCTTCCAGGGTTTAGCCTCTATGATCTCGTGGTAGATCAACTCTTGTAATATTCATATCATCAAGATCAATCAAGCAGGAAGTAGGGACCTCCATCGAGACGGCCCGAACCTTGGTAAACATCGTGTCCCTTGCCTCCTGTTACCATTAGCCTTAGACACACAGTTCGGGACCCCCTACCTGAGATCCGCCGGTTTTGACACCGACAATATACATGTATCATTATATTGAAAACACGTAAAATTCCCTTTTCATATTTACATCCTTATTTTGCTGTTTTTTCCCACCCAGCGTTGATTTTTTACCACTGGTTTTCCCTTAAACCAACTTAATTGTCCCACGTCTTATTTTCTTACAAAAACAAAATGATTTTTTGGCAAATCAATAAGTTCTTAAAAAATGTTTATCATTTCTGGATTACAACAGTTCGGACTGCACCGAAATATGCAAAATAAGGTTGAACTTCTTGACCGTGGTCCTGGGCAGAAAATGGGCTGTAATAAATTACTTAAGCATTAGTAAATGGGCCGCAAATTATAAAAAAATAGCAAATGGGCTTTATGTTGTCTGCCACGGATTTGGCGGCTGACTTGTGGGCCTACTAAGTTCATGCGTACACAAGGTTTCTCAAAAAAGAAACTTAGTCAACAATCGACTCTACCAGCGTTAGACCAATATATGTCAATCTAACGGGCAATCGTGCTTTTTAAGTCTCTGATCTTCCTGCCCCAGCCACCCAAACCAGCGCCGTTGGAACCGCCCGCTCCAGCCTCCCATGGCCAGCTGTGCTGCCGGGCAGGCCTCACGGCCCCATCATACTCGCATCCTTGGCCTGTCTATCCCTCTACTCACCCACACCTCCTGTTATTTTCTGGCGACGACAGTCGAACCAGTCAACCCTCGTACTCTCCACCGCATGGCCAGCCACTATCGTGTCTTCCCTGGCTCCGTGTCGTTCCCTTCATAAGCCTCGCCGTCATCCACCGCCCTGGTGCTCTCAGCGCAGCGTGGTCAACTTGGTGAATGAACGACATCCATCGGAAGTGGACTATACGTGGAGAGGATGACAGTTGGGTCCATGGCCGCACACAAGGAAATGCCTCCTTATTATGCGCAAAATAATGATTCCTCCACCTGACATTTGGGACCCGCCTAAAGGGCCTCTGTATTTTGCGAAACAAAGTTCCCTCCGCTGATAGGTCGGACCCACCAACTATATCTTCGCACGCAAGGAAGTCCCTTCTTATTGCGCACAAAAAAATGAATAACCCCTACCAGCTGGGACCCACCATAGTGGGAGGCTGACTTGTGGGCCTACTAAGTTGACGGGGACGGAGGGCTTTGTCAACTTAGTCAATATATGAACGATTCTAGCTCCAGTGACCGTACAATGTCCATCCAACGGCCGTAGTGCTTCTTCAACCTTTGGTCTTCTTGCTCCAGCCGCCCAAAGCAGTGTCGGTCATGCCGCATGCTCCTGCCTCCCGTGGCCGGCTGTGCTGCCGCGGAGGCCTCATCGTCCGCCAGGCCATCCCTCCACTCACCCACTCCCCCTGTTATTCTGCGGTGACGGCAGTCTCACACCACAGCCGAACCAGTGAACCCTCGTACTCCTCTCCGCGTGGGCATCCACTGCCGCGTCTTCCCCGGCTCCACGTCGTCCCCTTCCTAGGCCTCACCGTCGTCCACCGTCATGGTGCTCTCAGCGTGGCGTGGTCAATGTGGTCAACGACCGATTTCCATCGGAAGAGTATTGTACGTGGAGAGGCTGATAGCTGGGTCCACAGAAACCGCAAGGAAGTGCCTCCTTATTACGCGCAAAATAATGATTCCTCCACCTGACAGCAGGGACCCACTGGACGTGTCACCATATTTTGCAAAAAAATTGTTTCCCCCTGACTGCTGGGACCCACCGGACGAGCCACTGTATTTCACGAAAAAAACGTTCCACCCGGTGTTAGCTCGGACCCACTAGAAGTGCCTCCTTATTACGCACAAAAAAATGAATACTCTCCCTGCTAGCTGGGACCCACCTTGGTGGGAGGCTAACTTGTGGGCCTACTAAGTTGATGGGGACGGAGGGCTTTGTCAACTTAGTCAATATGAACGATTCTAGCTCCAGTGACCGTACGATGTCCATCCAACGACCGTAGTGCTTCTTCAACCTCTGGTCTTCTTGCTCTAGCCGCCCAAAGCAGCACCGGTCGTGCTGCATGCTCCTGCCTCCCGTGGCCGGCTATGATGCCGCGGAGGCCTCACTGCCCCCTACTACTCCCACCACTGGCCAGGCCATCCCTCTACTCACCCACACCCCTTGTTATTCTGTGGTAACGACAGCCTCACACCGCAGCCGAACCAGTGAACCCTCATACTCCTCTATGCGTGGGCATCCACTGCCGCGTCTTCCCCGGCTCCGCGTCGTCCCCTTCCTAGGCCTCGCCGTCGTCCACCACCCCGGTGCTCTCGGCGCGGCGTGGTCAACGTGGTCAAGGAAGGACTTCCATCGGACATGGACTATACGTGGAGAGGCTGACAGCTGGGTCCACGGCCGCAGCAAGGAAGTGCCTCCTTATTACACGCAAAATAATGATTCCTCCACCTGACAGCAGGGACCCACCGGACGGGCCACCGTATTTCGTGAAAAAAAAGGTTTCCCCCCTGACTGCTGGGACCCACCAGCTACATATTTGCATGCAAGGAAATGCGCCCGAAAAAAAACGATTCGGTCCCCTGACTGTTAGGACCCACCAGCTACATCTTCGCACGCAACGAAGTGCCTAACAGTCGGGACCCACCTGGTCTAAGCGTATGTAGCATTGTCATTCTGGTCGCGAACGTGTATGTACATACTGGTGGATGTAGAGGCGCGCACGTGTCGTAGTAGAGGCGCGCACGTAGCATGTACACGTACGTACAGCGGCCAGTGTGCAAGAAAGAAAAATACGGCCACGTATGTGTACATACAAGCGGGGTCTCGAACGCCTACTCACGCATACGTACGGCAAGGGCTCGTGTACATGGCTAGGTCGGAACAGAGAAACATCGTCGTTGTCGTGTTCATGGGGAGCCAACTGGCTGGGTTGGAACGGAATGCGTCGTCGTGTTCATCGGGATGGCTTGGGCGGAACATGCGATGGAAATGAGGCCTGGCGTACCGCACAATGGAGGAAACGGCCTTGTGTTCGACCGGCCACGTTCTAAACGGGATCTTGTTCATCGGGAGGGGTCTGGCATACCGCAAAACGGAGGAAACGGACCTCCTACGATTGAAAGGGGGTCCTATTGATCGGGAGGGGTGTGGCGTACTACAAAATGGATGAAACGGACTTGTGTTGGAGCGCTACGGTCGAACGGGGGTCCTGCTCATCGGGAGGGGTGTGGCGTACCGCAAAACGGGACTCCATGGGATATTGTTCATCTCCACCGTCGACCTCCTCCAGCCTCCACGGGCTACTCTTCATCCACCGTCGACCTCCTCTAGCCTCCACCTGCGACTGTTCATCCACGGGCTCCTGTTCATCCAGCCTCCACCGCGCGCTACTCCAACGGCTATTGTTTAGCCACCCCTCTCCATGGGCTCCTGTTCAACCACCCCTCCATGGGCTACTGTTCATCCACCCCTCCATCGTGTACTGTTCATCCAGCCCTCCACGAGGTCATCCTGTTCATCCAGCCCTCCACGGGGTCCTGTTCATC
>NC_057813.1:56475438-56483534 GCF_018294505.1 Triticum aestivum
AAGGTTGATGATGACCAGTCAATGCCATTCAAAGCTTCAAACTCAGCTTCATCATCAATTAACCCGGCCGGGTCGACTTCAGGGGCAAAGGTGAGCTTACGGATTGGAGGGATCGGACTTGTCACTTTATAAGTCGGGGTTGGTTGCCTCTGATTTACTGCGTCATAAGCCGAATGATATTTGGTGAGGTCTGTCTCATTGGCAATCATGTTGGCTGATATGTCCATTTCGCATCATGCTTTTATATCTATATTTATTGCATTATGGGCTGTTATTACACGTTATGTCACAATACTTATGGCTATTCTCTCTTATTTTACAAGGTTTAACATGAAGAGGGAGAATGCCGGCAGCTGGGATTCTGGGCTGGAAAAGGAGCAAATATTGGAGACCTATTCTGCACAGCTCCAAAAGTCATGAAACTCCACGAAAGTCATTTTTGGAATTAATGATAAATATTCAGCGGAAGAAATACCCGAGGGGGCCACCCACCGTCTACGAGGGTGGGGAGCGCGCCTACTCCCCTGGGCACGCCCTCTGCCTCGTGGGCCACCTGGCAGCCTTCCGGTGCCCATCTTCTGCTATATGAAGTCTTTTACCCTGGAAAAATCATAAGCAAGCTTACGGGACGAAACTCCGCCGCCACGAGGCAGAACCTTGGTGGAACAAATCTAGGGCTCCGGCGGAGCTGTTCTGCCGGGGAAACATCCCTCCGGGAGGGGGAAATCATCACCATCATCATCATCATCAACGATCCTCTCATCGGGAGGGGTTCAATCTCCATCAACATCTTCACCAACACCATCTCCTCTCAAACCCTAGTTCATCTCTTATATCGAATCTTTGTACCAAAACCTCAGATTGGTACCTGTGGGTTGCTAGTAGTGTTGATTACTACTTGTAGTTGATGCTAGTTGGTTTATTTGGTGGAAGATCATATGTTCAGATTCTTAATGCATATTAATACCCCTCTGATCATGAACATGAATATGCTTTGTGAGTAGTTACGTTTGTTCCTGTGGACATGGGCGAAGTCTTGATATTAGTAGTCATGTGAATTTGGTATTCGTTCGATATTTTGATGAGATGTATGTTGTCTCTCCTCTAGTGGTGTTATGTGAACGTCGACTACATGACACTTCACCATTATTTGGGCCTAGAGGAAGGCATTGGGAAGTAATAAGTAGATGATGGGTTGCTAGAGTGACAGAAGCTTAAACCCTAGTTTCTAAGTTGCTTCATAAGGGGCTGATTTGGACCATATGTTTCATGCTATGGTTAGGTTTACCTTAATACTTCTTTTGTAGTTGTGGATGCTTGCAATAGGGGTTAATCATAAGTGAGATGCTTGTCCAAGAAAGGGCAGTACCCAAGCAATGGTCCACCCACATATCAAATTATCAAAGTAACGAACGTGAATCATATGAGCGTGATGAAACTAGCTTGACGATAATTCCCATGTGTTCTTGGGGGCGCTTTTCTCATTATAAGAACTTGTCCAGGCTTGTCCTTTGATACAAAAAGGATTGAGCCACGTTTCTGCACCTTATTTATTTTCATTGCTTGTTACCCATTACAAATTATCTTATCACAAAACTATTTGTTACCTACAATTTCAGTGCTTGCAGAGAATACCTTACTGAAAACCGCTTGTCATTTCCTTCTGCTCCTCGTTGGGTTCGACACTCTTACTTATCGAAAGGACTACGATAGATGCCCTACACTTGTGGGTCATCACTGGCCACAGGACGTATCTCCTTCACGCAAGCAGCAAAGTCCGTCTGTTCAAACGGAGTGCCATCCTCCTTAAGGCTTGGGTACCCGATGGCAATGTCAGCTGGGTCTAATTCCAGCAGCCATGCTTTGGCCCGGCTTAAGGCAGATACGGCTCCGGCTCTCGCAGATGACCGCTTTAATTCATTGAACCGCTGGGGCAGCACAGAAAGCTTCTTTAGCACATCAGCCAGGAGTGTGGGGGACAGAGCAGCTGTGGCTAAGGCACTCTGAGCTCCAGTGTAAAGTTGTTCTATGAGCATGTAAACCGCCTTTAGCTTCACCAGCATGTCCTGGTTGAGATTAGTGCTCCTGGGGTCTGCATAGCAATAACAGATGAGTTAACAACAACTTATATGATTACTAGAAAGATTCAACACTTAACACTTGTAGGGCGGCTTACCAAAGATCGCCGAGACCATCTGAGACACATGGCGTTTCAAGCCGGACAATTCAGTGGTCACCTCTTGAAGATCCACCTCTGCTTTTTCCGCTCGATGGGTCAAGTCAATCTTTTCTTCAGCCCAGGCCTTTTTCTCAACTTCAAAGTCGGCCCTCAGTTTTTCTTGTTCAGACACACTGGATTCAAATTTGGAGTTTGCTCTCTGGGTTTCCGTCTCTTGCAGCTCCAAGCGGTTCTTCAATTCAGACAACTCTGATTGAAGTTGAGTAGTGGTGGTCTGTACATGTACTAGATCAAAATCATAAACATTAGTATGCAATATTAAGTCCCAAGCCTTTTTGCAAGCAACAACACTTGGCACTTGGGGGCTAATGTCTACCGAAAGTTTTGTCTAAGTGGCGGCTTATGAGAGTAAAGTCCCAAGTACTTTGCAAGCAAGAGTACTTCGCACTTGGGGACTAATACATATTGCTTTTCAAACTCACACAAGTACTATCTTCTACACAAGCATATGAAGGACCGGCTCATTCATGCTAAGTAAACCGGCCCTTGGGGGCTATGGATTAAGCCGGATTTTTAAAGATTTTACCAAAGGGTATTACTGATGTTCATAAGTTCGTTCTAAGTCTACAGCATATTCATCATAAGCATTAGACTTGGGGGCTGGCATAGTAAGGAGAATTCAATAAAGGGAAGAATTTATACCTCAAATTTCTGGTGCATTTGTTTCACCATGTCAACTTCAAGATCGTGGTTGTTGTGCACTTGGCTAAGATAGCCAGAAAAAACTTTGCCAATGCTCAATTGAGTATAGTCAGCGACATCAAATCTTAATTTACGTCGTTCAATGTGCCCCTCCTTGGCAGAACACTTGGCTAGCATAGTAGGTCTCCCCGGCTCAGTATAGCCGGTCTTGGTGATTTCCACATCAACATCTTGCGGGTCGGCTGTTTTAGCCGGGCTTGAAGCTTCAGGGTTTAAAGAGTCGGCGGCGGTTTGACCGATAGGCGGGTCAGCAGTCATCGTTGGCATGTTGTGAACCAGCTCAAGTGGCGGTTCAGGAACAGAGGCCTCAGGCGCTATGGTCTGGAGCTCCGGCTCGTTGATGGTCGGTTTTTCAACCGGCTTGTTTTTCTTCACTCTCTTGCTGGGCTTTGCTTTTCCACTGCACAAGATAAAAAGGGTCGGTACAAGTATAAAAGATTATAATGATTAAAGGATAAGTAAACTGTCATTACCCAGTAGCGGTCTTGAAAGCTGTCATATTTGACTGGATTGAGTCACCGGAAGAATGTGAAGTTTCCTGATAATTTGAATCAGAAGAGTTGAGCGGTTGACGAATGAGACCCGCCAAAGGATAATAAAGTTTAAGTCGGAGGTGACCTCATTTCGGCATTTCCTTGGTGTATTCGGTAAGCCGAAGGAGAGTTCCGCATCCTCGCTGGTCCGGGCCTGCCTCCGGCTCTCATGAATCTGTTGCTTCAAAATAAAGTGAGGATCCTGATAAGCTAAGGGATGTGAAAATCTTACTTTCCGGGTTACTCTTCGGATTGTTTGTCTCGGCAAAGGCTCGGAGTCAGAGGAAATAATAGTTACCTCTTCAGCCACTCCCTGACTTGTTCATGTGTCACCCTAATGATAATCAGTGTCAATATGGTGGTTAAAAAAGGAGCCAAGAGAGTCAAGGGCTACCTCCGACTCAGAGCTGTCTTCTAGTTGAAGCAATTCAGAAGCGCTGGGTTTCCTTCCTCTTTTCTTGGTGGCGGCTCTCTTGGCGGCTTTCTTGGCTTTCCTGGATCTCTTTGCAGCCTCGTGGTCATATTCTTTCTTCCAAAATTCATCATCAGCCTGTGAAAATCAGCAAAGGTTTGAGTTAAGACAAAATATCAGATACAAAGGTAAATCAACTACGGTTTGGCGGCTTACCACTGGAGCTAGGTTAGCTTTGCAGAAAGGGCTCAGACCAACCTTGCTGCAGTCTGCTAGGCTCTCGTTGAAAAGCGACTTTGTCATATCATCGATGACATCATCAGGTAAAATCGTCAGACTGTGGCGAAGTGGATCATTCTTCTCGCCTGTGTAAGTGCACATCAAACCGGAGCGGCGGCTCAACGGGATGATCCGCCAGGCAATCCAAACCCGGACCAATTCAATATCATTTAAACCGTTCCCCAAAAGAGCCTTGACTTTAGCCATGGTAGGGGCAAGCTTCTGACGATCAACAGTTGTCAACTTGTTTGGAAGAGGATGATTTGACTCAAGGCGCAGGGTGCGAAGACCGGGCAGAGGGTTCTCATCAGCTGGAGAAGTGTCTTGACAGTAGAACCATTTCTGGTTCCAGTCTTTGGGGTGACTCGGTGGCTGCGCATAAGGAAAAATGGCGTCTCTTCGTTGTTGGATTGAGACCCCGCCGAGCTCGAAACTAGGTCCGTTGGAGTATTCATTCTAGTAGTTCAAATAAAACAACTCTCTGAAAAGTAGCAAACTGGGCTCTTCTTCAAGATACACCTCACAGAATACTTGGAAGTTGCATATGTTAGACACAGAGTTGGGTCCGATGTCTTGAGGACGAAGGTCAAAAAAGTGCAGAACATCTCTGAAGAACTTTGAGCCTGGTGGCGGAAAGCCCTGGTTCATGTGATCGATGAAGACAATGACTTCCCCTTCTTTGGGCTGAGGTTTTTCTTCTATTAGATTAGGAGCACGGTACAACATGACATCCTTTTTTGGCAGATAGCCGGTTTTCACAAAATCATCGAGTGTACCCTCCAAGACGATGGATTTGACCCAGTTGCATGAAGTGGTTGTTTTGGGCGGCATTGTGAAGAAGGAAGCCTAACAAAGAGTAAATTTGCCAGTTCAAATTTAAGCCGGAGGAAAAGTATTACATCACATATTCAGAATGGTGGCTTATAAAGGGGCCTAATGGTATATGACTAATTACGTCAGGTTATTTAAACCGTCGTGAGCAGTTAGGTTATTTAAGCCGCCATGAGTAGTTGATGTTATCTATTGAGCATTGCAATTTAAGCCGGTGATTTGAGCCGCCATGGCTAGGTGGATTTATCAAAATGCAGATTTTTGGCTAAGTGTCAGACAAACAAGTTTTGCAGATTGCAATCATTATTTTGGATCAGCGGATGTTCAGAAAAAGGAAATAAATCTAGACCTAAAAACCAGTTCAGATGAGTTCATAAGATCTAAGGGGATCTTTCTTCTAGAAAACGAGATTTGCTGGTATTGAAGGTGAAAGCAAAAAACAACTACTACATAAGATTTGTACTGTTTCTAGATCAAAGGGTGCTATGGTGGACAGGCTACGAAGAACACGACGAGCAAGTTGAAACCCTAATGTGGATCTAGGGTACAGAAGACAAGTGCTTACAGATGCAGGTTTACCGCAGAGGATCGCCGATGTTCTCTGGTTCGATTCAGGGTGATGCAGCGGCCTGGGACGATGACGACGGTGCGCTCTGCGGCGGTGGCGGAGCTCGAGCGGTAGAGGTCGCGAGAGGAAGAAGACGATGGAAAGGGGGAGAATGAGAAGAAGACTGGTTGTGGCTATTTATAAGGAAAGATTCATAAGTGGGTGCAAAAAACGAGGAGACCAAAACATGGTTATCCAGCTATTCAGGCGCCTCGATTCTTGGACGAGTATTAAGATAAAAGATCCATTGAGATATGTTGATAAGATGTGAATAAATGATAGGTGATGTCATGGTAGGTTATCACAGATCTAGAATATGACATCATGGCGGGTTATAAACTCTCGCGCAATAAGGAGCAGAAGATTTTTCCTAAGTGTTGAAGATTGACATGAACCAGTTTAAGTCAATCTGGGGCCTAATGTTGGGGATATAGCTACTAGGTATGACCCGCCCAGGAGGGGCCGGATTATACCTATGGCGATTCATAATATAAAGCCCAAGACAACACTGGAAGATGGCGGTTCAATTAAGGGCCCAAGGCACAAAGGCAGCTTAAGGCCCGTAGGGATAAACCACCGTATGTATATGACTTGTATTATAAGGAAGGAATAGATAGTCACCGAGCCAGACACTGTTTATGAGCCGGCCGGGACTCTGTGAGCCACTGGGCGTCGACCTCTATATATAAAGGGACGACCCGGCGGTGGTTCAGGACAAGTAACATCAGATCGAGAACTAGGTCAAGCGGATTCGCTCCCTGGTAATCGAGAGATAAGCAATCCCACCTCAAACTGGATTAGGCCTTTACCTTCACCGCAAGGGGCTGAACCAGTATAAACTCCCATGTCCTTTGTCCTGTTTTAACCCCTTTAAGCTTCCTAGTTGCGATGGCTCCACGACTAAGTCCTTTTACTAGGACATCTGCCGTGACCTTTCCACGACAACACTTAAATTTATAAAAATTAACATAAGAATTGTGTTATATGTAAATGTCGTGACTTACCCAGCTATTGGTTTGCCCTGGTCGGCTAAAGAAGGAATGACTCAGCTATTGGGTAGGCATGGCTAGCTATAGAAAGACATGGGCAATGATCGTTAAACCAGGATGGTTGCCGATATTGTGTAAATTGAAATGAAGGAGAGGGTAAAAAGTCGAGGAGAAGCAGTTCCCGATACGTAGCACGACCAATGATGCATCCTCCACGATCAAGGCCATGAGGTTATATCTAGCTACGACTAGTACAAACAGATGGTTGTTATGGTCGAGGACAGGGGTTAGTCGCCCGAGTTGTTACATATTCATGCTATTTATAGGATGAGCTTGAAGAAACCAATGTTGCGAATTATTACTCCCTCCGTTCCGGAATATAAGGTGTATTGATTTTCCGTGCAAGCCAACTATTTGAATATTTGACCAAGGTCATAGAATAAAATAACAACATCTACAGTACATAATAATATAAATTTTATATTGTGGATATTGATATATTTTTCTAAAAACTTGGTTAAACATGCACTCGTTTGACTTTTGAAAAAACAAATACACCTTATATAAAGGAATGGAGGGAGTATTACACACTGACTACTAAGTAACATACTACTCTTCAATCATTGTTGTCGTCATGGGATCTATCAACAGCCGGCCTCTGAGTGGGACGATCGAATGGAATCCATAAATGTTCCACTCATGCATCATGGTTGGATTGTTGTGATCGGGTAGCCCAACAGTCGGGTCAATACAGAAGTTGATAACACCATGGTACATGTGTGCCCATTGACTGGACAGTGGTGGAATTTTTTCAAATAGTTTGCTTAGCTTTTGGGTTGTAGTTGGACTCTGCACCAATTGGCACAACGGGTCATCTAGTACATATAGAGATTCATGTTTATGTCATGTTTCATTCGTCGGATCATATATTCAGGGGTCGGGTCGTGCACTCTCAGCGCAAAAATGAACCTCGCTTATTTTCTGGGTTTTTGTCGTTGTATGCACGATTTAACTGAATGAACTACCGTTTTAGTGGAATGCAGGGAGACACGTCAATTATTCCAGCATGCTAACTTTGTCCCACGAACTTGCAAAAACTATATACTACACCACAACACTCGATTGGGGGCAGTTAACTGCCGGGAGAAAAACATGTCTAAGGGCAAAGAATCTGCCGGGACATCAGTTACTGCCGCTAAAAACACATTAGGGCAGGACAACTGCCGGCAGAACTTAAGCAACGCCGGCGCGAAAACTGTCGGTACACTTTATGGCTCAAGCTGTGTCGGGAGAACTAAATCTCGGCCCATGATCTGCCGGAGACCGTCTTCGGTTCGAGACCCAATATACTATCGGCCCTAAGTGCGCGCAGCAAGAAAAAAAGCGTGCGACTAGGCAAATATTTTGGCACGAAAGAAATATACGCGCCGGCCCTACCTCTACCAGACCGCAACGCCCGCCCCCAAATCATGCCCAATCCCCACCTGTGCCCTCCACCAGATCT
>NC_057813.1:56483838-56495305 GCF_018294505.1 Triticum aestivum
TCAAACCTTCCCACCGCCGCCCCCATCGCCCCCAGACCTTCCCACCGCCGATGAGTGGCCGCGTTCCACTCGATCAGATCACTTCCGGCGTACCTACCCACCACCATAGCTCCTCTACCGGCCACAAATCCAGCGGACCGCAAGCCTTCGCCGCCTCCCCCAACCATCCCACCGCCGATGGCTCCTATCTAACCAAATCACTGTAGCCATCGCCCCCTGTCGGTGTCAAAATCGGCGGATCTCGGGTAGGGGGTCCCGAACTATGCGTCTAGGCGGGTGGTAACAGGAGACGAGGGACACGATGTTTTACCCAGGTTCGGGCCCTCTTGATGGAGGTAAAACCCTACGTCCTGCTTGATTAATATTGATGATGTGTGTTACAAGAGTAGATCTACCACGAGATCAAGGAGGCTAAACCCTAGAATCTAGCCTATGGTATGATTGTTGTTCGTCCTACGGACTAAAGCCATCCGGTTTATATAGACACCGGAGAGGGCTAGGGTTACACAGAGTCGGTTACAATGGTAGGAGATCTACATATCCTTATTGCCAAGCTTGCCTTCCACGCCAAGGAAAGTCCCATCCGGACACGGGACGAAGTCTTCAATCTTGTATCTTCATAGTCTTGGAGTCCGACCGATGATGATAGTTCGGCTATCCAGACACCCCCTAGTCCGGGACTCCCTCAGTATCCCCCGAACCAGGCTTCAATGACGACGAGTCTGGCGCGCATGTTGTCTTCGGCGTTGCAAGGCGGGTTCTCCTTCAAACTTCATGTCCCTGTCGAATAATGTCCGACTTCCTTATAAATATTGCACTCCTTGGCTTCTAGGCCCAATAATGGCCTTCTTCCACGTGTCGTATGAATGCGAAAAGCTAGGGTATTTTGACATTTCTCCCCCTAGTCGTGCGAACGAGCCGCCTATAAGAGAGGCGAGGATCTAGATCCAACTCACACCATCCTCCTTCCGCAAGTACTGATCGAAGCGCCTCTGACAAAAGTCCATTCTATCATGGACAGTCGACATGGCTCCTCCTCTCGCGCTCCCAGCCCTAAGCCAGGAGATTGGGTGAGATGCTCAGTTCCACACAGCGAGCTAGTGGCGCTCCAAACCGAGGGATATCTTCCCCCAGCCTTCATGGTTCCGGTTCGAGCCGGACTGGCCACCTTCCGGGGTGGAAAGCAGGCGGAGAGCGCTCCCAACCCCTCCAAAGGAGAGCGGGTATGCTTTGTCCCTTATTTAATAAGGGGACTCGGATTTCCCATACATCCGTTTCTCCGGGGGCTCCTGGAGTTCTATGGACTCCAGCTTCACCACCTTACACCTGCCTCCATTTTGCACATTGCGGGCTTTGTAGCTCTTTGCGAGCTGTTCTTGGGCATCGAGGCCCATTTTGCACTGTGGAAGAGATTGTTTTGCCTCGTACCCCGTTCTCACGAGGGGTCGATATATCAAGTGGGCGGAGCCAAAATATGGCGCATCGCCGGGACCGGATATCCATCCGGCACCACGAAGAAGGCGTCCGAAGATTGGCCTTCGGAATGGTTCTATATGGAGGACGCCCCTCTGCCGGATCCAATTCGGATCAGCCTCCCGGAGTTCAGCAATGCTCCCTTGAAGAAACGCCTGAGTTGGCGCCCACGGAGCCCTCAACGGGAGGATGATGGGAGCGTCCATTATCTGATGGGCCGGATTAGGTTACTGGCCCACTCCGAATTGACCATGATTGGAATCATGGCCACGTGAATTATGCGAGGGGTGCAGCCGCTCCAATATAGGGGCCACCCCATGTGGGACTTCAACGGGGATAACGACGCCACCCGTCATGGCCGCAAGGGGCCAGGATCGGCCGCGGATCTGGTGAAGATCCTGTCCAGCTTGTACAAGGGGGAGAAGGAGGACTTTCTCCAGACGAGCCCATTGAATGGGTTCTCCATGAATAACCCTCGGAGCTGGGTAAGCGAACGTTTATTCATCCGACCCGTGCTTTCGAAGTTAAATGCCTTACTTTATGATTTTGACGCAGGAACTGCGTCGGGATGTGGAGGGCATACACAGTCCGGCTCCACAACCCAAGGATCCGGGAAGATCCCTTGATCCGGCCTCCGAAGAGGATCCGGACATAAAGGTGGATTTAATTAACGGGGTGTTCCACCAGCTCAGCATAGATAATGCTTTGGTCGCCATTACGGCTGACTACCCCGGTTTGTGTCCGGCTTCCCAGGTGAGTACGACCGAAGTTCTGACACCGTTGCTTTTTTAATGCTTATTTCTGACCACCGTGCACCAATGGTGCTCGGCAGGCGGTGCCTTCACGGCAGGAAGCCGAGCCCGCCGCAACTGACCAAACGAGGTCAGTTCGGCCCAGCAAGCGGAAGAGGAGTGCGGCGCGAATCGAAACGTCGCCGCAAAGGTATGGTGCACCATTGTCCTTTAAGGGAAAAACTCCTGGGAGGCATATTAATGCTCATGATTCTTCCAGGAGAAAAAGCGCTCGGCGGACTGAGTCCGGAGAGGGTGCCCACCAAGCCTCCGCCAGCCAGGCTCCAACACCTAGTCCGAAAGGGGAGGCGAGCGCAAGGCGCGAGCCGGACGCTCCTCCAACGGAGGATGCCGACAGGTTGTCGGCCACCAGGTCTGAGGTGGAGAGTGCCATGAATCATAGGCGCCGTCAGACAGTTCTTCGTGACGCGTGTTTCTCCTCTGAGGCGTTAAATGCCTTTAATGCCGGAGACGCGCACCTCTGTGCTGCTCAAGATGGTTTAACCAAGCCACGGAGCAGTACGTAAAGGACATACGGGTAAGGAATTTTAATGGCTATATATGCCAGTAGCCCCCGAGACTTAAAATAGTTAAACTAACTGATTTAAGGATCATTTGTTATGCAGGATCTTACTGAGAAGAATGCCCACCTGTCTCAGGAGCTTCAAGAGTGCAAGGGCCAACTTGAGGCCGCACTAGCCGCTGCCGGGGGAGACACGGAGACCCCCTCTGGTAATTCATATTTTGAAAAGAGAAGTAGTTAACAAAATGCGGCGGGTGCGTATATCTGACAATAATATTGCAGAGGGCGCCGGACTAGATCCAGACAAGCAACAGCTACTGCGCCAGTTGAAGGCCAGCGAGAGGGTGCTTACGAAGGTGCAGCAGGAGAGGAACAAACTCCAAGATGCCCACACCTAGCTTGGAGAAGAGCTAAAAGGTGGTCGGGCCCAGCTGTCTAGCTCCTTGAAGGAGAATCAGCGGCTTCGTCGCGGCATCTATAGTAAGTCCTTGAGCAAACTCTTTTGAAAAGAAGAGTTCGGCGAGGAAGTCGGTTCGCAGAAATATGTCTGTAGGTGTGCTCACAGGTCGCCCTATGGAGGAAATGCCCGGTTCAACGGGTGACCAACTTCCCGAGCTGGTGCAACTACTTGAACATGTTCGGCAGGCAATGAGTGGCGTCGTTCAGGCCTTATGGCCTTTCGTCTCCCTACCTGAGGGCCTTGGAGGGCTTGCTGAGAAGCTTCAGGGAGTACGGCGACGTCTCCGTCTGTGGAAGATATCGGCCTGCCGTCAAGGTGCCAGGGAGGCCTGGGCCATGGTGAAGATGCGGTACCCGAAGGCTGACCCAAACCACATGGCCGAGGTCGGGCCTGCGGGGCCTGATGGGAAGGAGATCCCTATGAGCTTGATGTACGGACAAGTAGAGCTGGCCGCAAAATATTCCCAACAAGACTGTAAATTAGACAGCCTGTTAGATGGGATTGAAGAGGAGTACAATCAGTCCGTTTGACGATGTAATTTGGAAATGACATGTGAAATGCCTTCTAGCCGGATTGTAGATCGTTTGCCTTTGCGGACCTTTTCGCTTCAACCTCGGGACCCAACAGTCCGGAGTGTGTCCGAATACCCTGAGGTTATAAAAGAACCGGGGCATGCATGGAGACAAGGCATAGGGGTCATAATTGCTTTATCAGACAAGTGCCCAACTAGCTATGTTATATTACATGGTTAGTAAGAAACATCTTCCAGGGAGAATAGTTCTGTTAAGGGTTCCTTTCCCTGGGGGGCATGCCCTAAAGTGCATGTCTGGACTGCGAAAATAGCAGAAAAAGCATCTGGGGGCAGATAAATAAGTAAGTAATAAATCATCTTTCAGGTCACCGACTGAATATTCCCTTAAGAACGCTAGCCTTCGGCTTCACCCAGTCTGAGGTACACATCCGGCTGACCCGGCAGTAACAATCGTAGAGGTGCTCCCTTTACCTCCTAGCCGAACAATCGGGAACGTAGGGGTAAGCACAGGAGCCAGGCAACCCGGCTTGGCCAAAACTTAAGTCATATCGATGCATACAATGGTGATCAAAAGGTACATGCGGAAGTGTGACACATGTGTTGGGCATGAAGCCCATATAAATAAGCTTCTATTAAAGAAGCCCCCAGGTATAACGAGTGCGAGTAGCACATCGAGTAAGTGCGAACAAAGCGCAGATCAGCCCTCGAGAGGTTTGTGATGAAGAAAGGGGAGGAGAAAGGAGGGAAAACAAAGACAGCGAAAAAATATGAAAGGTGGACGGAGGAAGGAGACGAACCCTGAGTCCGGCGCTAGGCGTAAAATCTTCGGAGACGGGCTGCGTTCCATGGGTTTGGCTCGAGTCGGTTGTCAGATGCGTTGCATAGACGGTATGCACCGTCGGTAAGAACTTGGTCAATGATGAAGGGGCCTTCCCATTTGGGCTTAAGTTTGTCCTTTTTCTTGTCCGGCAGGCGTAGAACTAGCTCGCCAACGTTGTAAGTTTTGGCCCATACTTCTCTGCTTTGATATCTTCGAGCCTGCTGTTGATAAAATGCGGAATGGGATTTTGCCACGTCGCGCTCCTCCTCTAAAGCGTCCAAACTGTCCTGCCGATCTAACTCGGCTTCTCTTTCCTCGTACATGCGCACGCGAGGTGAGTCATGAATTATGTCGCAGGGCAAAACTGCCTCAGCCGTATACCATAAAAAATGGTGTGAATCCGGTTGTGCGGTTTGGCGTGGTCCGCAGCCCCCAGAGTACGGAGTCGAGCTCCTCTACCCAGTGCGTGTTAGATTCCGTGAGGGACCGCACTAATCTGGGTTTGATGCCTCTCATGATTAGACCATTTGCTCGTTCCACTTGACCATTAGTTTGAGGGTGGTAGACTGAAGCGTAGTCGAGCTTGATGCCCATGTTTTTGCACCAGAGTTTAACCTCGTCAGCCGTGAAATTCGTGTCGTTATCAGTGATGATGCTGTGGGGGACACCGAAGCGGTGTACTACCCCGGATATGAAGTCTATCACAGGTCCGGATTCTGCCGTTTTAACCGGCTTGGCCTCTATCCATTTGGTGAATTTATCCACCATGACCAATAAGTATTTGTGCTTGTGGGTTCCCCCTTTAAGGGGTCCAACCATGTCAAACCCCAGACCGTGAACGGCCAAGTAATGGGTATAGTTTTGAGGGCGGTGGGTGGCATGTGGCTCTGATTGGCAAAGAGCTGGCAACCGACGCATCGTTGCACTAAGTCCTGAGCATCTGCCCGGGTGGTTGGCCAATAAAATCCTGTACGGAAGGCCTTGCCTACAAGGGCCCAGGCGGCGGCGTGGTGCCCGCCAAGTCAGGCATGAATTCTAGACAGGAGATTTCGCCCTTCCTCTTCGGAGATACACCTTTGAAGGACTCCGGTTGTGCTTTTCTTATAAAGTTCTCCCTCATGGACCTTGTAGGCTTTAGATCGCCAAACTATGCAGCGGGCCTTGTTTTGGTCTTCGGGAAGTTCCTGCCGGATTAGGTAGGCTAGGAATGGTTCCGTCCACGGGACAATTACTGCCAGTATTTCGTGGGCCGAATCTGTTATTTCATTGGCCGAGCCACCGATTGTGTCGGAATGTTCTGCGTTAGGTGATGCAGTTGGTTCCGGATTGTTATTTCCGGACTCCCCTTCCCATAATACGGATGGCTTAAAGAGCCGCTCCAGGAAGATGTTTGGAGGGACGGCGTCGCGTTTTGCACCAATGCGTGCTAACACGGCTGCTGCCTGGTTATTATCCCGGGCTATGTGGTGGAATTCGAGTCCCTCAAACCGGGCTGACATTTTTAGCATAGCGTTACGGTAGGCTGCCATTTTCGGATCCTTGGCGTCAAAGTCTCCATTTATTTGGGATATTGCAAGTTTTGAATCCCCGCACACCTCTAGGCGTTGAATTCCCATGGAGATTGCCATCCGGAGACCATGTAGAAGGGCCTCGTATTCGGCTGCATTGTTGGAGTCCATGTACATTATTTGAAGTACATATTGGACTGTGTCTCCGGTTGGGGACGTCAAGACGACGCCAGCCCCCAAGCCCGCCAACATTTTGGAGCCGTTGAAATGCATGATCCAATTGGAGTATGCGCCGTACTCTTTAGGGAGTTCGGCCTTGGTCCATTCGGCGATGAAGTCATCCAGAACTTGCGACTTGATAGCTCGCCGTGGTTTGTAGGTTATATCAAATGGTAAGAGCTCAATGGCCCATTTTGCAATCCTGCCCGTCGCGTCACGATTGTTTATAATGTCGTTGAGAGGTACTTCGGAGGCCACCGTTATGGAACACTCTTGAAAGTAGTGTTGCAGCTTCCGGGATGCCATGAACACCGCGTACGCTATCTTTTGATAGTGTGGGTATCGGGACTTGCATGGGGTTAAGACAGTGGATACGTAGTACACTGGTTTTTGAAGAGGGAATTTGTGCCCTTCTGTTTCTCGTTCGACAACGAGTACCGCGCTGACAACTTGATGTGTTGCTGCAATATATAATAGCATTGTTTCGCCTAGGTTGGGCACGGCCAGGACCGGATTTGTTGCCAGTACGGCTTTAATTTCTTCGAGTCCGGCCATGGCAGCATCTGTCCATTCGAAATGTTCGGTGCGCCGGAAGAGGCGATAGAGGGGCAGTGCCTTTTCTCCCAAACGGGAGATGAAGCGGCTTAGAGCCGCCACGCATCCGGTTAGCTTTTGTATTTGCTTGAGGTCTTTTGGGATATCCAATTGTGACAGAGCTGGGATCTTGGCTGGGTTTGCTTCAATCCCTCTACCGGATACAATGAAGCCCAAGAGCTTTCCGGCTGGTACGTCGAAAACACAATTTTCTGGGTTGAGCTTAATGTCATATGCTCGGAGGTTGTCAAATGTCACCCTCAAGTCGTCTACTAGAGTTTCGACGTGTTTCGTCTTGACGACCACATCGTCTACGTATGCCTCGACTATTTTGCCTATCTGGGTGGCCAGACATGTCTGAATCATGCACTGATATGTTGCGCCGGCGTTTTTGAGTCCGAAGGGCATTGTGTTGAAGCAGAATGGTCCATATGGAGTAATAAATGCCGTTGCAACCTGGTCTTTTTCCGCCATCTTGATTTGATGGTATCTGGAGTATGCGTCGAGGAAGCACAATGAATCGTGCTCTGCGGTAGCATCGATGATTTGGTCGATGCCAGGGAGAGGGAAGGGGTCCTTTGGGCAGGCCTTGTTAAGGTCTTTGAGATCAACACAAAGGCGCCAGGATTTGTCCTTTTTTGGTACCATTACCAGGTTGGCTAGCCAGTCCGGATGTTTGATGTCTCTGATGAATCCGGCTTCTAAGAGTTTGGCTAGCTCCTCTCCCATTGCCTGTCTTTTAGGTTCAGAAAATCGCCGAAGAGCCTGTTTGACTGGCTTGAATCCTTTTAGGATATTTAGGCTGTGCTCTGCCAGCTTGCGTGGGATTCCTGGCATGTCTGAAGGGTGCCAGGCGAAAATGTCCTGATTTTCCCGAAGGAATTCTCGTAGTGCGGCTTTTACATCAGGATTTATTTGTGCCCCAATGGAGGCCGTCTTTGTGGGGTCCGTTGGATGGACCTGGAATTTGACTATTTCGTTTGCTGGTTTAAAAGAGGTGGACTTGGACCTCTTATCGAGTATCACATCGTCCCTATCCACCATGGAGCGCAGCGCAGTTAGTTCCTCTGCCGCTAAGGCTTTGGATAATGCCTCTAGGGCCAGTGCGGCTGTCTTATTTTCAGCGCGGAGTGCTGTATCTGGATCACTGGCAAGAGTGATTATTCCATTGGGTCCGGGCATTTTGAGCTTCATGTACCCGTAATGGTGTATAGCTTGGAAGATTGTGAATGCCACTCGCCCTAACAAGGCGTGATATCCGCTGGCGAATGGGGCCACTTGGAATGTGACCTCTTTGGACGTGTAGTTGTCCAGCGAGTCGAACACTACATCTAGCGTGATTTTTCCTGTGCAGCGTACTTCTCAACTAGGGATTATTCCCCTGAAGGTTGTGCTACTTCGCTCAATGTGGCTCCAGTCAATTTCCATTTTTTGAAGGGTTTCTTCGTAGATGAGGTTTAATCCACTCCCGCCATCCATGAGTACCTTGGTAAGACGAAAGCCGTCCACTATCGGACTGAGGACCAATGCGGCTGGTGCTCTAGCTGTTCGGAATTTAGGTTCGTCGCTGGCATTGAAGGTGATAGCCGTGTCACTCCATGGATTTGCTGTTGCTATTTGGTAGACTTCGGCGAGGCTGCGGATTGTTCATTTCCGCATGTTATTTGATGTGAAAGTCTCGAAGACTGTTAATACCGTACTGGTACTGCTGGGCTGGTTGCCCAGGGCTAAAAAGCCTTCTCCACTTTTGGCCACCTGCCGTAGTATCCAACATGCTCGAAGGCTATGTGTTGGAGTGGCGCCCTCTGTACTGTGGATTTTGCAGGGTCCGTTGAGCCATCCCTCTAGTACGGTTCCGTACCCTTTAGGGGGTTTTTGCTTTTTGGTTTTTAACCCAGGTGCTTGAGTACGACGAACTCTTTTATTTCAGACTGGGGTTGTATTCAGGGCCGGATTGTCCCAGAACCTAGTTTCGGTTTTCCAAGCACTCTCCATTGCATAGTATTTTTGTACAATGGTCGCTAGGTCGGTGAAGCGCATAACTTCGCGACGACTGATGGCGTTTATGATTCCCTTGTCCGTGCAATTGTTGCAGAAAATTGAAATCGCGCTTTCTTCATGGCAGTCCTTTATCATGTTCATAACTAGGAGGAATCTGGCCTAGTAACGATGTACTGTTTCATCGGGCTCTTGCCGTATTTGAGATAGATCACTTATGTTTGGGTGGGCGGGTGGAATTAAGTTCGGAACCCCGCCCGATTTGAGGCTCAAAGGCCAAGAAGCTTCCGGATTTGGAAGCTTGGTTTGTTGGATGCTTTCCAACGAATCTGGTCTGATGCCTGACTCTAGGTTTAGTATTTGATTGGCGTCCGTCCCTCCACGGGGATCCGGCATGGAGGGATCGGGAATCCGTACATAGTTGGTTTTCAACATAGAAGAAGAGTCGCCGCATTGTTCCTCTACCACAACAATGTGGTGGGTAGCCTGGGGAGAGTTAATTTCCCTCAGATCGGTTTTAAGCCCAATCTGATCGTAGTCTGTAGAGACTCCCAGGGCGGCGATGCGATCCAAGAGCTCGTTTATGGAGGAGAGCTCAATCGGATCTAACTGCTCGGCGAATTCCGAGCTGACGCGAAGATCGCTTTTGGTGACCTGAGAGGTCACCGTCGGAGCGGTGGCCGAACAGGCGGTCATAAGAAAGCCACCTAGCCGGATAGTTTGGCCGGCGGCCAAAGCTCCCTTGACGACGGCGCCGTCTTTAAAGATGGGAAAAGGCATCCTTCCTGATTGCGACGGCACAAAGGAACTCTCAATGAAAGCACCAATGTCGGTGTCAAAACCGGCGGATCTCGGGTAGGGGGTCCCGGACTGTGCATCTAGGCGGATGGTAACAGGAGACGAGGGACACGATGTTTTACCCAGGTTCGGGCCCTCTTGATGGAGGTAAAACACTACGTCCTGCTTGATTAATATTGATGATGTGTGTTACAAGAGTAGATCTACCACGAGATCACGGAGGCTAAACCCTAGAAGCTAGCCTATGGTATGATTGTTGTTCGTCCTACGGACTAAAGCCATCCGGTTTATATAGACACCGGAGAGGGCTAGGGTTACACAGAGTCGGTTACAATGGTAGGAGATCTACATATCCGTATTGCCAAGCTTGCCTTCCACGCCAAGGAAAGTCCCATCCGGACACGGGACGAAGTCTTCAATCTTGTATCTTCATAGTCTTGGAGTCCGGCCGATGATGATAGTTCGGCTATCCGGACACCCCCTAGTCCGGGACTCCCTCACGCCCCATCACGGCCGCCCCTCCGCCGCCCCAACGACCACCCCACTATGGCCGACCACTGCCTCGTCGCCCCACTCCAGAGCTGCGCGGCCGAGCACCTGATTGACGCAGAGCACCACCGTCGTTGCCGAGCTACTCCACTGGCGGCTACCATCCTCCATGGAATGCCTTCCTCGCCACCACATTACTCGCACGCTTCCTCCTCGAGCAGGCCTCCTTGCAACCTTCACCGACCACCAAGCAGCGGGTCTGCCTCGTCCTTCACACGCCCCCGAAGCAGTAGACCGTCGACCCTCCTCTCCTGCAAGCAGCTCTGCCTCCTCAACATCATTTCCCTGGACATCGTTGCCTCTTTCACAGGTGAGGTTTCATTGCAATTTTGTTGCCTTTTTTGTTCTGAATGTGCGGCTACACATTGTGTAGAAGTGTAATAATGTTGAAAAGTAGCAACACTAAACTATTCCGGCAGTTAGTACAAATCATCATTTTGAATTTCTTTGATCTAATAATAGTGAAAAGCATGAGCCAGACACGTTTGAAGGTTCTTTGCTTGTCTTAAAACTAACACTACTACTGTTAGTACCCCTTCAGATCAAAGGACAGGGACCATTGGTGATTAATAACTACATACCTTAATTAGATTTGTTGACACTTGACTAAGGTGTTTAGTTGAGCTTTGGAGTTCATTTTAATTTGAGATGAAAGAAAGCTAATTATTTTAACTCTTTGTTTGTTTAGTTGACGCCTACCTCCATTTTATTGTGCTAGAGTGTAGAGAGAAGGGGATTATTGTGTTCAGTCTGGTCCATGAAGAGAGATGGGGATTATTGTTATTCACTTCACACTACTAGGAAAAGGGCTATAGATAATATGGACACTAATGGCGCACCATGTATGTGGTGCGCCATTGCTATATATTACTAATGGCGCACCTGGTGTGTGGTGCGCCATTAGTAGTTTTGAAAAAAAATTGTTACTGATGGCGCACCGTGGGATAGTGCGCCATTAGTAATGGCGCACCACACCCACCGTGCGCCATTAGTAGTTTTAAAAAAAACAATTTGGTAGTAATGGCGCACCGGTGGACAGTGCGCCATTACTAGTTTTAACTAGTGATGGCGCACTGTCCACTGGTGTGCCATTACTAAGTTTTTTTCAAAAAAAAATACATTTTTTTTCAAAACTAGTAATGGTGCACCGTGGGTGTGGTGCGCCATTACTAGTTAAACTAGTAATGGCGCATCGCGCCCAC
>NC_057813.1:56495786-56536873 GCF_018294505.1 Triticum aestivum
TTTTGCATACTTACTCGGATGAAAAAGTTTTTTATATGAAAAATCATCCACTTGAAAAGTTACATCCAAATTTAATCGGGGGAACCCCGTTAAACATTTTCAAAATCCTCAAAAACCTAACAGAAAAAAAGTTACGGGGCTTTTAAGATCTGGAGGCAAAAAAATTCAAAAAATTTCAAACTTACTAGTGGCGCACCGTTTGCTTGGTGCGCCACTAGTAACAGAAAAAAATTAGTTTCAATTTTTTTCGGTATTTTTTTTTCAAAATATGATACGTAATATGACCGGGAAGTTTGAAATATTTTTTCAAAATTTCATCACACTCATGAACATGAACAAATTCCTAAACATCAACAAGGTTTAATAGGATTGATATGCTAGATATATCAACAAGTGCCTTTGAAGTGAGCTGGTGTTGGGGTTGGATAGAACTCTGAAGTTAAGCGTGCTTGGGCTGGAGTAGTGTGAGGATGGGTGACCTTTCAGGAAGTCTGACCACGGAGTGTGTTTTGACCTGAGATTAAGCCATAGTGACCCAAGATTAAGAAAAAAATGAAAAAAAAAATTTAAAAATTGTTACTAATGGTGCACTCCTATGTGGTGCGCCATTTCTAAGTGAGATAGTAATGGCGCACCTCTAGGCATACTAATGGCGCACCAGTGGTGCGCCATTAGTAAAAAATTCTAATGGCGTGATGCTAGTGGAGCACCTATAGTACGCCATTAGTAGCAAAAACAGGTGCGCCACTAGCAGGCCTTTTTCTAGTAGTGTCAGTTAGGTATAGTTAGAAATACCTGAACATTTTAGTGCTAATACTATGATTACAGTACAGAACTAATTTGAGAATGACCAAATTTGTGGTCATACACTCTGCATTCTCAACATCAAGGTACTCCAATTCTAGGAGAACTACTTTGTGGCCATACACTAAGGTTCTAGGAGTATAACATCAGGGTAGTTTCTCTACATACACAGGCAAGCTCCAATTCTAGGAGGACCAATTTGAACTTTGAATGAGTTTAACAAAACAAACTAGCATGAATATAATTTGTTGAGAAAAATACTACTTGTACTAGTAAACTTTCAAGTTTACATGGCTGGTTAGCATTCTTTCTTAAACATTGATGCCTAGTTGTGTTCTAAAGAGTATAAGGTCATGCTTGGAATGGATGTATCTTGATATGGAAGTGTATAACTTACATGTGTAACTTACTGTCGATCGCCTGCCATTGCCAGGGGCTGCTGCTGCCGGTCATCGGGCGAGGAGCTCGTCTCCTGCAGTCGTGGTTTCATGGCCGCCTTTGTCGCGCTCAACATTTAGCACCACCACCTCAAGGCAAGCTGCGGCTACCGGGCCCCCTTCATTTCTCCCCCACACCAACTTTTCCTTGCCCCCATTTTTAGCTCCTGACCAGGTAGATCTCGCCAGGTCCGACCACGCCGATGGCGGGAGGGTAGCGACAGAGGGGCGGCCAGTTGGAACTGGAGGGCCGGCGCCGAGGGCCTTCCACTGTGAGACTCCACCGCCAAACACACACTACAAAAAAATACACTTCCGTGATGATACGTGTTTGTCACAGTAGGTCGTGTTTTGTGTCATGCATGTACATCCATGACAATTTTATGACAGAATCAAGATAGTCATACATGTGTTGTCTTAGAAGTGTTCCATGACATTACAAAAATTATCATCACGGAAGTGTCCACTTCCATGACGATAAATCGCGCGTCACAGAAGTGCTTTCATCAAGGGTGACTGACACATGGCATCCACCATAACGGAACACCATTAAGCTATCGGGTCGGATTTTGGATCCGATAACCCGTTAACAGCCCTGACCAATGGGAAATTTCCATGTGTAAAATTCTGATTGGCCGAAGGAAACACCTGTCAGCTTGTTAGTGGGCCAGATGTCGCCCGTCCATTGGAGGAGACATGCCTATGATACGTCGACACGTGGCTGGGCCCAACAGAGGCCCATATAGGTTAAAAAAGTCGGCCCAGTCAAAGGCCCGTAGTACTTAATCAGGTAATTGTGGGCCAGCCCAATAACGGCCTGCTTAATAAAGGCCCATTTACGGCCCGAAGCCAGGTCTGGCCCATTAATTGTTCGCCCAATATTAGGGCCCATTTACCGCCCGAAGCCAGATCTGGCCCGTTAATTGTTTGCCCAATATTTGGGCCCATTTGCGGCCCGAAGCCAGATCTGGCCCGTTAATTGTCCGCCGAATATTTAGGCCCAACTACAGCCCAGTGACTTTCCGCCTGTTACAGGCCTGATGTAGACATGGGCCCATTTCAGCCCGGTGTGACTTTCGGCCTGGGAATGGCCCGTGCTTCCCATGGGCCATATATGGTCCAACGGGACAACGGGCCCACTAATGGCCTGTGCTAAAGGTGGCAACAGTTAAGCCCAACGTGACTTTGGGCCTGTTAAAGGCCTGTCGCGTAATTCAGCTCGTTGGTGCCTGTACTAAGCTTTCGGCCTCTTAAAGGCCCATGATATCAGTGGGACAACTAAGGCCCGAGATATGCTTCGGCCTGGTAACGACCGTGAGCTAACTGGGCCCAAAAAGGCCCGGTCTACATTTCGGCCTTGTCGTGGTTTTGTCACGGCAGATGTCCTTAGTGTCAGGACTAGTCGCGAGGCCAATACATCTATGTGGTAGCTTGAGAGGGGTTGAGTGGGACGAGAGATGCAGGGTGGATCAACACACAAGACAAGGATTTAGACAGCTTCGGGCCCTGGGAAACATCATCCGGTAATAGCCCTACATGCTGTTTGTGCCTAGGTCTCATTATCATCACGAGGGAGTCGACGTAAACCGGCTCTTTTTGTCTAGCCCTAGAAATTGTTTCTTCTTTCCTGTCCCCCTTTTGGGAGCCCTGCCCCTCCTTATATAAGTTAAAGGGGAGGGTTACATGTAGAGTCCATCTCGGACTAAAACTTAAACTATTTTGACTTCCTTTCCTGGGCTTCTTAACGTCTGTTGGTTTAACATTGTCTGTCGGTTTAACATTGTCTGTTGGTTTAACATTGTCTGCCGGTTTAACATTGTTTGCCGGTTTAACATTGTCTGCCGGTTTAACATCTATCTTAACTCTGCCGGTTTAACACTTGCTGGTTTACCGTCTGTCTTAGCCATCTACCGGTTTAACACCCGCCGGTTTACCGTCTGACTTAGCCATCTGTCTTAACTGTCTGCCGGTTTACTATCTGCCGGTTTACCAAGTCCCGGCCGGTTTACGACTCCGGCCGGGTCATACCGCGGGGTATATCCCAGACATTAGCCCCCAGTTTAATTTGGATTTATCCATGTTAAACTGATCCTGATCATCCTTAAGTCCTTGTCACTTCCTTCTTATAGAAAATCCGGTTTAATAGGCCAGCTTCATAATCAACTTGCTAACACTGGTTTCTCATAGAAAATATATTGTGAAGAATAACTCCTTTGATTCATCTCCCAATGCTTAAAAATAATATTGGTCCTTGAAATACTCATATGATCTTCAGCTGGTTTAAGAATGTAGTTGCCGGTTTATAAATGTTGATAGCACCGGGTCATATTTGTAGTTAACATCCAGCTTGAAAATATACCTCTTTATATGACTATCACTTGTAGCCCCGAAGTCTTAAGAAGGTAGAATAGCAATAGCTTAAGACTTGCTTCAATATAAACATCACAATCTTGAAGAAATCCAGGTTGTTCACCTCAATCACTAGTCAAAATTGAGTATTCCACATATGTAGGCCCCAAGTGCCGGGTTGTCATGCTTGCAGCAACCTAGGACTTGTAATTGCGTGATGATCATTAAAACTTCAACCAGTGTAGCCCCCAAGGGCCGGGTCATTATGCAATAATGAGCAGGGACTTTGTAAATATAATCATGTAAACTTTGAACAACAATGGTGTAGCCCCCAAGGTCCGGCTTAGTAAGATAATATTGAGCTGGGACTTGATATATACTTCATAAAAATAACATCACACGATGTAACCCCCATCATGGGGCTTGAATCCATGTCCACAAGGTTAAAAGCCTTGTGCTTTACCAACTGAGCAGTGGACAATGTAATGGATAAAAAACTTTGTACCTTGAATTGTTGACAAAACTAGTTGGTAGCCCCCAAGGGTCGGCTCATTATAATGTGATGAGTCGGGTCTTCAACAAGATGAGCAAAAATGACTTTGCATTAGCCCCCAAGTGTCATGGTGCATGCGTGCAGTGACATGAGACTTGCATATTTGATGCAATCTCAGTTTGAATAATGTAGCCCCCCCAAGTGCCGGGTTGTAAGCCTGCAGCGACTCGGGACTATTCCTTGAATTGTAGAATAAATCATATCCATTGATAATATGATAGCCATTGCGCTAAAGCAACTTTGAAAACCTTGATCATAATACTGGTTATTGATAACCATAAAGATCCAGCCATGTTGGCTATTTGAATAATATACCCAATGAATTATAAGCACATAATTCCAATGGCGCAATCCAGATATATACTGGCAACTTGTAGTCCAAAGCCAGGCCGGGTTAATAAACACCGGATTATAAGTGATTATGCACTGACAACTTGTAGTTGAAAGTCGAGTTGGGTTAATGAACACCGGGTTAATTTGATGACTGATAGTCATGCTGAGTCAATAGACACCGGTTCAACATAAAATTTATCAAAAGAGAAACAATGTTGACAAAGGCAAATAAAACCGTGTAGTCGAGGCTTTTCAAGGGCTGCCAGGCCCAAATTCGAGGCTTTTCATGGGCTGCCAGGCCGCTGAGTTAAACCATTTTTGCAAAGCCTTTTAAGATGGACCTCCAACTAACCAATCACCGTTTTAACTTTGACAAGTTCAGGGTCTCAATGAGAGTAACTGTCAAACGTTCGGAGGGTCATGCCAAGATTACCTGGATAGGAGTGTCTTACTTGATGAAGGCAGGTTAACCCAGGGTTTTAGGTAAATATACCAGGCTTCCAAGCCGTGGGGCGATACCCAGCTACAAGGGTCCATTCAAACTCCTGGGTATTTGACACAAGGAGCCCCCAAGTAACATGATGAGTTGTGCTCATTAGGTGCCTATGTTTGAGCTGTGCATAGTATCCAGACTCTCTTTGGCCCTTTGGGTGTGAAGCTCCGGAGCTATATTGTGGTGTGATAGCCAGATTAATGGACAGAACTCTGCTTTGCTAGCTGAAGCCCCATGTAACCAATAATATGATAAGCCAATAAGGCGAGATACCTATGTTTGAACCGCGCGTCATGGCAACAAGTCCTCTTTGGTAACCTTTAACTTTTTTGAGAACTCAAACTTGCGAGAGATGAATTCTTTTTGAACCGGAATTTTGAACCGGATATTGACAGCTTCAGAGATTTGTGGGAGATAGATTTCCCCATGAACCGGATTTTGAACCGGATCTGAGAGCTTCAAAGCTTCATGATATATGAATTTCCTTTGAACTAGATTGTAAGCCGGATATTTAGAGAGCTTCAACACTTTATGAGAGAGAGATGTCTCTTGAACCGGATTTTGAACCGGAATCCTTTCTGATGACCCGGAACTCCTTCATTGAGCCGGGATTTTGTCATATACTTTTTGAGCCGGAAATTCTCTGACGGCCTTTACATTTTCATCAATATAGCAGTAGCCTCCGGGACCGGGTGATCTTTCCCTCCATCGTCCTGGGGTTCTTGAATTTGCTGAAACTGGCAAGACTTGCTAAGTCATATCATCGTAGCCCCCGAATCTTAAGATGACTCAAAGAGTTGTCTTGAGATTCTCCGTACTTTACCATAGCAAAAGGTATATATATCATCAGTGTTAATAACGCGATGTAAACACACAGAAGGTTGAGGTGACTGCGGCAGATTATAAATGATCTCATATGAGCCGTGTCAGCAACTCGGCCGATGGTTCCTTCCAACTGGTTGTTTGAAGTTAACCAAACTATAGTGGCAGCGATTCATGCGCATGTCCATTGAACCATCCAGCATAAACAACAGCTGAATGATAATTTGCCTCCAATTTGTTAGAAGAAAACCGGGCTACCCAAGCAGTGACTGGCTTTTTATTCAATAAATAGCTCATGCAAACAGATGCGGCCCGACGTGTTGATGTAGACCAGGCTTTAGGGCGGCGATTTACGCACGGCCATTGATAACAAGAAGACATGATCCCAGCAAGCCGATGTGGACCAGACCGCAAGGGAAGCAGCTTGTGTGCGTCCATTCATCATGTGATACGTCCCGGATTATCACCAGGCAGGATATTATCAACCCATGCTCCGTATCCGTGGTATAAACCACATTTGTAATGTGTGATGGTCCTGTATATAAAGTATACAAATCAAAGTAATTTGTCCTTTATTAGAAATAATAAAATAAATTTGGATTGACATCACCTGATATTTTCGTCAAGTATTGATAAGTGTTGATGGCACTGGGTCATAATATGACTTTTTAAGCTCCGGTTTAATCGCTTCATCAAAATCCAATTTTGTTGCGTTTCCTGGACCACCTCAAGCAGGGCCGGCCGGTTTGTCTCACGGCAGTATAGGAAGGACCCAGTGAACAGAGGACCGGCTCCAGGCGCGATGAGTTGACGAAGCAAGGCCCAGGCCGCTCGGTCGGTTTATCCGAGCGCCGCAGCACACGACCACCGGGGTGGCGACTCAGATGGTAAACTGGGGCGGCGACTCTGGGCCGATGACGGTTTGCAGGGAGCTGCGGCGGGGCTGGAGCATGGAGCAGTAGCGGCGACAGGGAGGCGTAGCCATGGGATCGAGCGCGGGTGCTCTCCTGGCGCTGGATGTATGCACACGTGTGACGGTTTGAGACTGGAGCAGCAGGGGGAGCCGGCCAGCGGATACGGGCACCTGCGGAAGCTGACCCGGCAGGCGCGGGAGCATGGGAGAAGAGGCTTGAAGCCTGCTCGGGCGGGGGCGCGCGACGGCTCTGGGCGTGGACAACCCAACACGCAGGCGGAGGCCGGCTCATCACGTGGTGGTGGAGGCAAGGCTCAGCCGCGGGCGCGTGGCTACGCAGTCATGGAAGCGAAGCATCGGAGGCTTCTACAGGAAGGAGCAGGCATGGCGACCCGGCGACCGACGCGACAGCAGGCGGCTCATCGCGGAGGACATGGTGATTGGAAGTGAGGTTACAACAGTGGAAGCAACAAGGCCATGGCGGAGCTTGATAGTGGTGACTCGGGGAGAGGCTCCAGTGGAGGCCGACGGACAGGGCCGGCTCCAGGCGTGGTGGCGGCGGTTTACCCGTGGGGGATCGAACTTGGCTCTACTTGGTGCAGGCGTGCGTGGTCAATCGCCGGGCTATGGCGATGCGGATCAACATGTAGCCTCTGGATCGGCGGAGCGAGCACACGGGAAATAAAACTGGCCACGCCGGTTTATAGCAGAAGTGAAGGTGACTCTCGGAGACCCGTAGCAAGGCGAGCGCAACAACAAGGATGGACGGATCCCCAGCGAAGAGCGGCGACTTGGAACAGAAGAAGCCTGACGCGTGGGTGGCGATTCATCCGCGTTGGAGGTGGAGCAGCGAATTTCTGTGTTGGTGGTTCAGAAGATGATGAGGCCGCGTCGACTTCGTCTTGTGGCAGCGCAAGAGAGCCGACGTTGGAGGATAGCAGCCAGCGGGTCAACGGCAAAGGCGAAACGGGCGGGTTGAGGCGCACTGGTGACGCAGGGGCAGCAAGGCTCAATGGCGCTGGTGCAAAAAAGCGCCCGCGAAGCAGACCATGATAGAACGGCCGGTTCAGTGGCACCACACCGTGGTAGATGGCGGAGACTGCGGCGGCGGCCTGAGGAGGTAACTGTGGCATTTGGACAAGCCGGCTTTGGAAATGGTTCGATGGCAATTTGAAGGCGGCGGTTTGACCATGAAAATTGCAGGCCAGGTGATGGGGGCGCTCAAAGGCGGATGTGTGACCTGGCGCGCGCGGATGGCAGCAGAAAGCACAGTCGCGCCAGAGCGGGACGAGTAGAACTGCGACAATGGGGCGGCTCTAGGCCACGGTGAGAGCAGTCTAGTGACTTAAACGACTCGTGGTCGGTTCAACAGATGCGGCCGCGATTTGAAGCCGCCAGATCAGAGGCGGGTTGAATCCACAACTGCAGGTTGATTTTGCACCAGGTTGGAGCAGCAGTGGTAACTTGGAGTAGAACAGGGCGAACGGAGCCGGTGGCTTGAGGGTTAGGCCGGCCCGGCGTAGCCGTGGCCAAGGCGGTGAGACGCACGAGGGCGGCTCAACATACAGCACTATAGCGGAACCCGCGAGGCGGTGGGGACGGCCGTGGCCGGTTCGATGCAGCCCTCACCAGTAGAGGCGGGTCAGCCATGGCGGGGATGACCCGGAGCCACGCGATGCAGGCACTCAGGAGCGGAAGGGGCCGGTTCATGGCTATGGTGAGACCGGTCATGACGAGGGCGGCTTGACGGTGTAGCCGTGGCAGAAGAGCGAGGCCACTCGGGGCAGCTCAGTGACTCAAACGGAGGTACACCACTGCGGAAGGAACTTGACGAGACCGGCGGAGACACGGACAGGCATTGAAGGTATGATCCAGCCGGACCAGAGGCGTAACCCGGCGGAGTGCCGGGTCGCTCCGAGGCAGAGGCAAAAACGGTGATGCGGCAGAGTCCGGGTGGATTCTTTGTGCTTGTCCGGGTCATCATCGGTATTGACGCTTTGACTATTGCCGTCCATGTCTTCCAGGTAGTAGGATAGCCATGGCCGAGGCGGTTTGAGGCCAGCGATGGTAAAGGTGTATCCCGGGATCGACTTAAGACGGCCGACGACTCCACGGCCATGCCTAACAGTGCCGGAGGTTTGAACTGGTCGGTGCTGGACCGGCCGTTTGGAAGTGACTCGGAGGAGATTTTAAGATTTGTTTCCGTGTTGACCCAGTCTTCATGTTATAGTTGAAATCAACACCAGACCATGTGCTTATCATGAGCAGTAGATGAATTTGGTTGCTTCCACATTGGGACTCTGAACCCTCCCACAACAGCAACAACTCGTGGCTAAAATAATTGTGCGTCGCAGCGACCACCTGGCGAGTCATGTAGAACAACTATAGATGCCATGTCCCATCCATTGACTGTTGCATAGAAAGATTGCCTCCGGGTTGATATGGCGAGTTACTGCGGTTGTTGATATAGATCTTTGTAAATCGTCTCTTCATCCGAAAAAATTACGAACTTCTCAATTCCTGGGAGAGATCCCTTCAAGAACTCAACACCATCGTGCACATGCCCCACGGTGGGCGCCAACTATCGTGGTTTTGTCACGGCAGATGTCCTTAGTGTCAGGACTTAGTCGCGAGGCCAACGCATCTATGTTGTAGCTTGAGAGGGGTTGAGTGGGACGAGAGACGCAGGGCGGATCAACACACAAGACAAGGATTTAGACAGCTTCGGGCCTCGGGAAACATTATCCGGTAATAGCCCTACATGCTGTTTGTGGCTAGGTCTCATTATCATCACGAGGGAGTCGCCGTAAACCGGCTCTTTTTGTCTAGCCCTAGAGATTGTTTCTTCTTTCTTGTCCCCCTTTTGGGAGCCCTGCCCCTCCTTATATAAGTTAAAGGGGCGGGTTACATGTAGAGTCCATCTCGGACTAAAACTTAAACTATTTTGACTTCCTTTCCTGGGCTTCTTAACTTCTGCCGGTTTAACATTGTCTGTCGGTTTAACATTGTCTGCCGGTTTAACATTGTCTGTCGGTTTAAAATTATCTACCGGTTTAATATTGTCTGCTGGTTTAACATTTGTCTTAACTCTGCCGGTTTAACACTTGCCGGTTTACCGTCTGTCTTAGCCATCTGCCGGTTTAACACCCGCCGGTTTAACGTCTGACTTAGCCATCTGACTTAACTGTCTGCCGGTTTACTATCCGCCGGTTTACCAAGTCCCGGCCGGTTTACGACTCCGGCCGGGTCATACCGCGGGGTATATCCCCGACAGGCCTGCTGAAGGCCCGTCGATGACTAGTGAAAATTGAGGCCCAACAGGTATTTTGGCTTGCTAAAGGCCCGTGGTTTCATCTCGGCCATAACAGGCCAGTACAATATTCAGCCTGTTAATGGCCCAACGCTACCTGGGACAAATTAAGCGCTGGGTCGACAAAAGGCCCAACTAAAATATAGGCCGGTGTAAGTTTGGGTCTGGCGCAATGTGTGAAGGCCCCAATCATTCGGGCCCAAGAAAGACGCAGGCCGGCCCAATTGTGGCCCGCTAAAAACCTGGCCCGTTAGAGTCGAATGTTTCGACCCGGTCGACTACATCTGATTTTTTTCAGATAGCAAATGATGGCAGTAACTAATAGGAATTAAGAACAAACCTACTCTATACTATAAAGAAATTACGGCATAGTAATTAAGAATAAACCTACACTATACAATAAAGGATTTAAGGTATATTACATCCACTGGGCATTGAAGTTTGCCACCAGTGATCATAAAGTGCAACGAAGAAGCAGATTACAAAAACTGGGTACCATTGCATAGTAGCAAAATAATGCTGAACCGAGACCACTTCCAAGATAGTTCAAGAAAGGTTAGCCTTGCGGGGGAACTGCTGCGCAAGCTGCTGAGCAAGGCTGTGAGACCGGCCTTGCATGTCGGTCATAGCTTCTAGGTGTAGTTGTTTAGCGATGAGGTTCTCATTGGTGTTCTCCGCAATCTTTCTTAGAGATAGGACTTCAAGTCGAAGTTGAGTTGCAGAATGCCTTTCTTCTAGAACTTCGGACTAGTCGAACTGATTCAGACAATGAATTATGTGAGCTTGTCTGACTGTTAGTCTCAAGTAACTTGAACACTGCATCAAGACAAGACTTTGGGGTTGTCTCGCTATCTTCAAGATGTTGTGCCTTCTTTGCTGCAATATATGTTGGGTTTGTCTCACAACCTTCAGCAGACTTGTGCATGCCATCAGGCATATCACCCTGAAACAAAGCAAAGAGATGACAGATTTTGCACGTGTATAAACAAATATGATAATTGTGCTGTCAATTCCATCCAATTTCAAATTAGAAAATAAAGAGTAAGTTCAAAATATCAATAGCATAATTTGGCATTGTTCATAATGCGGGGAGCTTCACCACACTACTGGATTACCATGTCAACATAACAAGCATAGATGAAGGGCAAAGAAAATCATTGTATCTATTTTGGATAATGTGCATGGCATGTTGTTCATATCATCAGCCACATTAGTAAGATAAAACAGGAGATGACAAGGTGCAAACGTGGGCTACTTCACCACACACTGGATTATAGATCCACAAAAACAAGCATACATATAGGGAGTATTAAGTAATGTGCATGGTATGAATAAGGAATTTGGTTTTACAAGTAAAACTTAGAACTTACGGTTCTTGCGAACATGCATTTTGGTAGAAACAACAAACTAAACAGCAGTAAACGATAGGGAGTATGAGCAAATTAAACAGCAATTGAGGATAAAGGCTTTAGAAGGACTGACTTACATTAACAGTTAACACCGGCTTTATAATACCCTTCTCCATGTAAAGGGAAGGATAACTCAAGAATTTCAGCACATGATCTTCTTCATAAGCATTACCTGTACTCTACATTTTGTAGAGAGTAATTATAGATATGATAATACTGGAAGGGATAGAGGATAATGAAGATAAGATGCAGATTGATGCTACATAATCAACTACCAATCCCTGGAAGTACAAGCGTTACAGGACAAAATGTACTGACAAGAGCAATGGGCTACACTTCTGCACTGGCATTGTCTGTGTATTCTACTTGTTGGTAAGATTAAATATAGATCTGATCTTTTTTAGTAAATGGTGGGCGAGGGAGATAACATGCAGAATGCTACAAAATGAACCAATTCCTCATCCCATAATACAAGAGTGTTTTGAACACTGGTTTACTGTACAAAACGTTCTTATATTATGGGGTGGAGGGAGTAGTTGTTAATGTAAGTACAGTGATAGACCATGTTCAGTCCTTACAAGAGGACTGCAGAGCTAAACCTCTTCAAAAGCATTGGGTTGGTTCTAAATTTATGTAAGAGTCCATACGGATCATATAATGTCCACCAAATGGACAATTACGAGGCTAACATGTGCAGTGATGCTACATAATCAAACAGCTATGAAAGTAAGTATGGTCATACAGGGCAAGAGGTACTCACAAGAGCAATGCAGTGTGCAGTATAGTTGCGAGATTTTTTGGTCCCTTGAGAACGAATGTTCTTCTGCTAACAGTTTTCGTGCAAGTGAGACATTAAGGTAAATGCAGAAATGTAGTTCAAATTGTGATGTGATATCATAGACAGTACCTTACGCTGCAGCCGAGACCAATGTGTAACAAGATTATTCCAGTCACCGTCGGATAAATGTAGCACCGGAGACTTTACAGAAATTTCATTCAGAGGCTTGCCATCAAAGTGCGCTTGCCTCAGGTAGGAACAATACTTCATCAACGAGTGCTTGAAAAGTGCAACCAACCCTTGCTTGTCATCAGAATCTAGTTTGCTCTTCGCCTATTTAAAAGAATGAAATCTTGTGTCTTCTATCAGCAGAAACATATGCAGTAATGACCATGAATAACATTAGTACATTACTTACGCGTAAGTTGCACAGGAAGACTGAAAATTGTTCTATGTCTGCGGTATAATCTTTCCATCAAGGAAAGATGCACACAAAGTTCCTGACAACAACATAAGCATCATCTTCTAAACTGGGAAGAAATGGAACAGGGGTCCTATTTGCTGCAACTGGGGCTCTCTCTGGTTCGAAAAGGGATTTGGCAACTGGATTTGGTGTACTCTTTGCTGGAATGGGGGTTTTGCATCGTACAGCTGGTGCTATGTCAACTGGCATAATCATACTGTTTGCTACAGTTGGGGTCTGCTGAGTTGGGGCATCAGAAATGACCAGTGTAGTAGGGCTAGAGTCTGCTAGAGTTGGGGTGTTTTGTGGGTCAGGTGATATTGTAACTACACCTAATGGGCTATTTGATTTATCAGGTGCCACTACCTTTTCCAAATACTTTGCTTGTGCTCCTCCAGGATCAGCAATCGCCCTCTTCCTTTTAAGCGTCTGATAAACAAGAACAACATTTGAATGGATAAATATGGTATGATGACAGATGGAATATGTACTGAAAATGGATAGGCAGGGCGTATTCACATACACGATGTGTAAACTAAGCTAATGGCAGTTCAACAAAGTAGAAGCAATGCAAAGCATCAGTTACAAGATATGTGCGAGCAATGTAACCTTGGAAAGTTAGAGCAAGTACCTTGATGGGTGAATAAGATAGGGCATCTTCCTCTGACTCCTCCACTAGGGAGCTACATTGACTAAGGTCTCCCTCTAGCTCAGAATCGCTGTTAGGATCATATTCTGAGCATGAATCTGTAGGTGGAGAGCGTTTGCATTGCATTGCATCCAGACTTGATTTCAGTCCCTTAATGCCAAGTTTGACAGCCATGGCATTGTTCTACTTTATTCTTTTCATGCGCGCAAGCTCATAATCATTATGATGTTGTTCAGAATCTGAGATTCATGAAAACATAAAAAGTAGTCAGATTATCTATGGAATGCATTGCAGATTCAACTCGAAGAGTGTCTCCCTATAAACACCTGCATATGCAAAGTTCACCTCCCCAACCATGCTAACCAGACCACACACAGAAATACAAACCCCTTATGTCTCTATAACAGGCAGGCACACATTTCAAAACTGAAGTAGGAACATTGGAATCATATGAAATTCGTATTTGAACAAATAAACTAAGCAATTATGAGTGGCATAACGTTTAGCTTCAAGGGTGGAGTGTTGGTATTGCGACACAAAGCAAGTAGGCAGATTGTATTCCATGTAAAAGATCGAAACCTATGTAAAAGCTGGAAATGACACTTTCTTTCTATACAATGCAATGTTCCTTGCCCACACATGATTGAATAGCTCACATAGAGAAATACTATTAACTCATGTCTACGGTTCTAGTATTTACAAACGGGGTGGTCCACCACCCTAAAAGAATATTGACAACAAATATGACAAGGCAAGCATAGATGTAGTGAATCAATCATTTACTTGTGAGCTTACTAGGACAAGTATGCAGAATTGTAACTGCAGTAAGAGACCGTCCAAAATCTGAATGAAGAAGTTTGTCTAGCACTTATTGTTTGTAACTAATTGACGTGAATAATTGGATATTATATCGAATGAGTAAGAAAGACAAGTAAAATTGTCAACAAACCTGGCTTGCAGTAGTAATCTGGGTCAATGTCACTACGACCAACAATCCAAAATGACTAGTCTTTGTTCCGAGGGCCGGAATTTTGAAAACCCTGTGAACTTTAGAGGTACTAAAGATTACCGAAATACATCTGAACCATTAAGTGTAGGTAGCACTGAGCACACAACAAACCCTAATGATAGTCCTGCCTAATGAGTAATGAATCAATTAGAAAATGGGTGATGAGGAGGGGCTGCTGAGTGTTGAGGACGTATCTCAGGATAAATCGGGTTGGCTTGGTGGGTGCTGCACGCCTGAGCCCTGAACGGACTGGGAAGGTAGGCACGGCGGAGCACCCGGGCAGCGGTGATGCTGTTGGGCGAGCGGCTCCTAGCCTCCTGTTAGTCCGGCGTCTCCTCCTAGAGTCATGCCGTCCGGGGACGGCAAGTCGCCGACGAGGCAGGCGGCTGGGGGTGAGTACAGATAGGAAGCACGCAGCAGAACAAAGGGGAATCGGGGCCTGGGACGACTCAAAATCCTAGGGTGGGCCGGCCCACCGTGGGCACCCTGTAGAGATACACACACGAGCGGCGAACATGCATTTTCGAAACTAATTTAGGAACATTTAGCTGACCAATTAAACAACTTTGTTTTAATAATATCAGATTCATATTTGAACAACTAAGCTTGTTTAGCTTGATGGGTGGAGCAGTGTTATTATGACACGAAGCACGTATTCTGATCGTAGTGATCATAAAAGGGGGAAACTCTAAGCATATTTTTTTAGCAAAAGAGGGTTTCCCCTCCGATTTCTATTAAAGAAACCACCACGGAACCAACATGATCAATTAAACCCTAAGCATGATCAATTAAACCGTATTATGGTTGTGCCATGGCAGATTTGAAGCTGCAAACCGGGGAAATGATATTTAGCATCCATTGTTTGCTTCGAACTAAGAACTAAATTCTAAGAGCTGAAAAGAAAGTATAGTTACCAAGTTAAGATCTATTTTCTGGTTGAGATCAAAAAGTTGATGAGATATGAAGTACCACCTCTCTTGCGACACCGTGTAGGCATCGGGGTGCGATGGCTGTCGGTGGCGTTGAAGCAGATCTGCGATGGTAGACGGGTGCACCAGGGGATAAGTCCCATTGCGGTGGAAGAGAAGGTCGTGTGAGCAGCCCCGGCAAAGAGGACGACGGCGCCGATGAAGCGAGAGGACACGATGCAAGGCTATTGGTCTGTCGTCGTGGATGAGAAACTTCCATCTCAAGCAGTGGACAACGCGGTCTTGGTAGGCGCTCCGGCATGGTGGAGGACAGTGGCGATGGATGTGGTGGAGGACGGCGGCGATGGATGGGGTGGCGGACGAAGGCTGGTGTGGGGATGGGGTGTTCTAGCGCGGACGGTGTATGAATGGGAAAATGGAGGGAGAGGTACGGGGAACCATGTTTTGGGGACGCGCCTGTCTGAAATATGGGAAGTTACAAACTTAGCCGCCGTTTAAAATTTGGATGTCTCGTCGGTTGGGGATAGGACGGTAATCTCGCATCTCACCAATATTTGTCCACAGCGATTTCAGGCGAGGAGAGGGTGGTTGGCGCCCATGGTTGGCGCCCACGGTGTATGAACGGGGCTGACAAGTAGGGCGGTTGTGTCACGTCTGAGTGAAGTTACAAACCTGCCCCTATTGAAAATATTTGCGAGTCGAGTTTGTTTTGCCGCCCACCGTGTATGAATGGGGAATGGAGGGAGAAATAGAGATCTTTCGGACAAGCTTGAATCAAATGTGTTTTTCCGCCCATGTTTGACGCCCACCATGTCTGAATGGGCTTAGAGGTGGTTGTATCACGTCTAATTGAAGTTACTAACCTACCCCTATTTAGAGAAGTGGAAATCGGGCCAATGGATTGTCCGTGTAATGGGTAGACAGTAATTTCCATCTCCCAAACACTTGGCTTCGGTAAGCCGACGTGGGAGTGGACATTTTGCCGCTTCTTTCGAATTTTGGGACAATAAGCATCCACGTTTACCCTGGCAACTAAATTCGAATCCATTTTGTATTCCTATATGAATCTTTATAAATCATTCTATGTGTTTTTATATATCTTCAAAAGGACAACAAAGATGTATTCCACTGTCATATATGAATATGGTTTACAAATGCCGATACTCAAATTCAGAAGCTAGAATCCAGTTTAAGGTGAATTTGAATATTTGGAACACTTCATGTCCAACTCAAATGTCACACACAGCATAATGTGTACTCCCATTTACATATGTACACAAGAGATGTATCAAGATTCAAATACCGAGTCAATCAACCAAGAATGTACAGAACTAACAGACATATAAACACTTATAGAGTATATGGATCAATAATATCAACTAACATACATAAGCCAGGCCGCTGTACTTTTTTTTGCTACAACGGCATCCTTTTTTAGCCAGAATCTTGGCCCTTTCCGAAGCGTGCCACTTATGGTCCATCTATACTACTACTATTGCTGAATGCACATTCAGCCCGATTGGCATATTTGTAGGTCTGGCACAGCAATCCAAATGAAATGTCTCCGAGTCTTATCAATTAATACAGACTTGTGCTCAAATAAAATTACAAACCAAAAAACAAAAAAAACAATTATTACATGATCTCTAAAACAAATGGTTTGATTTATTACATGAACAGATAACACAAAGGTTATTCAAGGATGGAAAGAACATTTCACCTATGATTTACCAAGTAGGGATTTAATTTCCTTTTTTCCTTCAGGACCTTAACAATCTGGTCAGTCTCAGCTTGCTTCATTTTGAAATCCACCAAATATTTAATGGTTGTCTTGAGTACTGCTTGTGATTGTGCTGTTTGCTTCCTCAACATGTCAACTTCATCTCTAAGTGCAGAAGCAGAATCTCTTTCTACCACTAGTTTAGCCTCTAGAGCATTAGCAGTTGGCAATTCATAATGCACGATTGGGCTGGTGCCGCTGCTGTGGGATGATGCAATGTCCATGGGGACCTCGCTCTTTGATCTTGGGCTAACGTGTTTTGCCATTAAAGTTCCGATTGGTTTCAGAAAAATTGAAGTTAGCAAAACATCTCAACTGGGATTTATAACAGCAAACCAGTTAAACAAACAAGGATTTAAAGAGTTTCAGTTGGATGCTAAAAAGTAGTTATTAACATCATTGTAACCCGCTGTTGCAGCAGCAAAGCAGTTAAACAAACAAGTAGATATTTAAGTTAAGGCAAACAGGTAATTCTTAACAGTAAGTATCAAACACATAGATAGGTGTAGTCTACAATATGATTAACAGGCTGTGGCATTATGTAATCAGTAGCAAACTAAATTAAGCCAAGCAACATAATTGAACAATTTTGCAATAAGTGGCTAACTAAAATTCCGAGAAGCAGGTAACTGAACTTACGCTAGTTCTTTGTACAGGCACGCTGCAACTTCTTTTTCGCTTACAAGGTTATACGAAGGAGTCCATGGCATCAATTTCTTGGATACGCAGTCCCAATACTTCTTTTTTCCCACACTGCATGGGTAAGTCGAATGGTTAATCTGGTAAGATGGTGCGTCCTTGATATGTTATATGAGGACGTGTAGTCAGACTAGTTATAGCCACACACATCACACTGGCTTTTACTGTATATTTCATGCGATTAGTTTTGGCATATCGAGAGCTAAGAAATCTACAATAGGATGAAAAGATTGGCATCCTTCACATTATTGGCGAACTCAGTTCATAGAAACAAGCAATTCAACCATTCTGTGGGTAAATCAAAAGCGCCACTGGAATATTTTTCACTATCCAATCATACACGCAAAAGGGGTGATACCACCATAGGGGCTGGTATGGGCGGCCACTTCAGGTGGCTGGAAAGTGTGTACCTAGTTTGACTCGTCCAGGTTGGCCCACGCTAGTTTTGTTCGTCCCAACGCATGAGCAGGCAATGTAAAAAATGAAGAAAAATGTTTCAATTTCGATGGGCCAATAACATAAGTGCAAGGCAGGCCCTATAGCAGGCTCGCGGCCCAAACGAGCGCCTCCCATATCGATCAATAGCAGGAAAATCCCAATTCATTCGCTCCAGCCTCCAGTCTAGTTCGCTCCTAACCTAGCCGCCGCTGGACAGACCGACACAGCACTTCCTCGCGCCCTCATTGGAGGGCGGTCGCTGGTCTTCAAGCGAATGGAAGGACAAGAAGATGAAGATCCAACCCTGGGTGTAGCCTGCATGGGAGGCAGCGGCGGCAACACGGGCATGGCATCGAGCTTGCGCAAATGGACAGTCGCAACTTGCAAGAGTAGCATCCGCAACGAGCAGGTACATCACATCCCTGATTATATCTAATTCAACTCTTCATTTCTGGTCAATAGTTAAACCTGACGGTGTTGTAAAACTGCTTGTATGTAGGGAATCTATGAGAAAATGAAACCAATTTCTACTTATTTTATAACTCCCCCAATCAATACTGAACTGACTGAATCTGATGTATCTAATCAAGTTTCCGGTGCAAACATACAAGCTCATGTTGTTCTTGAGCCTAAAGTGTCTAATGAATAGACTGCTAATGAAGGATTTGATGCAAAGATTTTACATGCTCCTGGTGATGAACATATAGTGTCTAATGAGGGATCTAATGCAAGTATTTTGCAAGCTCATTGAAGGATTTAGTGTCTAATGATGATCTACTGTGTTGAGAGAGACATAGATTTGCAGGCATTGATGACAAGCAAATTATAGTGCATTTTCATAGCTTGAGGAAACGTCGAGGACATCTACCAGAAAGTCCCTGTATCATGACAACATAGCATAAATACTTTTCTAATCTGTTGTTTGAAACTATTGGCATACTTGTGCAGGATAGATATATTGATATGCAGTTTGTGCACTGGTTATACATGCAATTACACTTTGATATTTTCAGCCAGAGAACGAATAATTCAAGCAGGTACAGACCATGTTTGTAGTCCTTGTACACCATGTTGTATTTTGTGTTTTTTGGTGCTTGCATCATTTAGTGTTTATAATTTGAACTACTTTGGATCATTAGCCGGTTTTCAAAGTGCATGTAGCTTCACATTTCTCAAGTTATGTTGATTTCCGGAGTGCAAGTGCCTTCGTATTTTTTAAGTTAAATGTTTGCCCCTGGTAACTTGAATTTGTGGATCATCCACTGCACACAAATCATACACGAATGCCAGTACGAATTAAATGAAATGCAGGGACTTACGCTAGCTCGTTGTATAGGCTCACTGCAGCTCTGCTTGAGCTTGGGATGTTCCATGTACAAGTCCATTATACTACTTGCTTGGATGTGCAGGCCTTGTGCTCCTTGCGTCCCCCTCTACATTTTTTACACGGTGAATGGTTGATCAAATAAGAGGAATCGACCTTGATGTTGTACCGGAGGATAGATACTTACAAGGTTATACAGGTGTGCAGGATGTGTACTAGATCCCGTAGCGCCGTCATGCTTCGCTAAAAAAGGGATTTGCTTGTTTCAGATGATATCTCCAGAAGAAATAAGAGTTAAAGTCAGAGTTGCATAGACGTGTAAGCTAAGAGAGCAGTGAAAGGATATCCAAACATCGTCGAAACAGTGCACAAGGGAGTGATGTGTGGATACCTAGTCCGGGCCGGCGTTTGGGCATGCTCGCCTAGCTAGAGTGCGGGTCACTTCAGAGTCGTTGAGGGTGATGCGCTGGCGTTGGCTGGCCGTGCATGGATGCAGATCTTGAGTGGCAGCGGAGCGCTCCGATGCGGTGGACCAGACCATTGGTGAAGCCCCAACGGCCTCGGGGGGTGGAGGTGTGACGATGTGCTTGGTGAAGTAGCCCCGGTGAGCTGGGAGACGGCGTCGGTGAAGCACACCTGATGCGGTGGAACTCGTTGTCTATGAGGCACGTCGGTTGCGGCGGCCGACGTTGTCGGTGGACCACCCGGTGCGGTGGACGAGGGCGTAGATGAGGTAGCTCCGGTGCGGTGGTGAAGCACGACCGTCATTTTTGTCGTTGTCGTCCGGCACAGAGGTGGGGAACGGTGGGGAAAGAGACGAGACAAGGGGGATTCGAACTTTGCTTGGGTTGGCGCAAATTAGGGATTTGAGCAATCGAGGCGCGGAAGGGGACGGTGGAGAAGAGAGATTTTGTAGGGCTGGAATTGGGGCCGCCAGATATTTCAATCCCAAACATGGAAGCGCAAACTTATTTTGTCTTCGTCCTTTTGGGGGGTGGGTGGGTGCTACGCGTCCGTCCGACACACGCGACCACCCCGACAGTACTATGCTTCGGTGCCTTAAGGCACCTGCCTTTGTGTCCATGACATGTGGGCCCAACAGGTGGCTGGCCCGCATGTCAGTGACCCAAAGGCAGTTGCCTTTAAGGCACCGAAGCAGCATCCACCCCGACACGACCCTGGTCTGCCTGGTGCGCCTACATTTGAGAATGCAAACGAATCTTCTTTCATTTGCAAACGAATCTGTATGTATTACCATGCCCGTGTTTTCCTTGCAATAATTAGTCATTTGAAATCAGATACTCCCTCCATTCACTTTTGTAAGTCGTTTCAGACAACTTAAAATGAACTGTTTTGCACATTGTCTGAAATGTCTTCAAGGTCTTATAAAAGTAAACAGAGGGAGTACTATAAATTAATTAATGAGGAGTTATTTGAAAAAAAAATCGAAACGGTACCCACGCTAACGTGGATTAGAGTGTGTATCACATAATTAGTTATTTGAATTAGAGTGTGTGTCACGTAACGATCTCCAATTCTAAAGTGGATTTCGCATTTCACTGTATCCATGTGTAACAGCCCCAAAATTGGGTTATCAATTATTGTGTTGTTATTCCATCCTGGCACTCATTTTCAAAATCTTTCTCCTGAGTTTGTTGGATGAATCTGAGAATTCTTGTCATTTCCAACCTTTCAAAACTTGCTCATGTCTTTTTCAGTGGGCAAGACCTCAGTTGTATCATCTTAAACCCTCTCAAACCCACATTCCAAATTTTTGGGATTTGAATATGCCCTTTGTGATTTCAAAGGGGCTATCATTTTCCTTGATCTGTTGATCATCCCATCTATTCCTAGAGACCCTCCTATCCTTTTCGACCTTGAATATTGCCAAGTGCCATGCAATATTTTTGAATTGTGATTTATTCCTTTTCTTGCCTTTCCGAGGAATAAAACTAAAAGGCATATATAGCCATCTCCTAAATTCATGTGAATTGGTGGAGTTGATAATTATGCCTAATCCAAGCTCTAGCAATCATATTGGCCATAATTAAATAAGGAAAATTGCCTTTTCCTATTAAATACCAATATTGCATTTATGCCATTTTCTAAAGGAACTATTATTTTTATAGCTGGGCAAATTCTCACATAAATTGTGGGGCTTGTCCTTGCTATATAATCACTAGTTCCATCATTATCTCATTTTTAATCAGTTCAAAATATGGGCACATGATCCAATGCAAGTTTCTGCCTTCTCTGAAATTTTGCAAAGGAAGTTCTTTAATCCTAATTCCTTTTGAGCTGCAATTTGGCAGGGTGATTAATATGGATAAATAACACATGAATACCAAAGATGGGCTCAATCCAATCATCCTAGCTCCCTGTGCAATTTTTCCAAGTTTCTGACCAGATTGTCACTTTGTGAAGGAAGTACCTTCATAGAGTTTCCAAATGGGATGAAACTTTTCCACCCTATCAAGTATCTCAAATCATTAGCCTTCACCCAAATTCAGCTCATTTCATTGAGCTATGTGACGACAGGAGCAATACTTGTTTTCTGTCCAAATTTTCAGTTTGTGAAGCAAGTGTATTTTATCTTGCTACATTATGGCTGAAAATAATTCCAAGCCTTCTCCTATCCACTTAACCCACCTACCCAAGAGTTTGGCTAATTTTATTTAGCCAATATTTTCCTAGGATTTTTCTCAAGTTTCTGGTCAAAATTGATGCTTGTGAAGAAAGTACCAATTTGGCAAGTCCATATGTGCTGAGCTTTTTACAACATCTACCTATGACCAAATCATGAGGATTTGCCAAGTTATAGATCAATCGAAGCCCCCTAGTGAGTGCTTCATCATCATTTTGTTTCTGGACCAGATTTGGCATTTGCACTACAGTTGTGCTAAATCATTGTGCTAATGCCCTCATAACCTCCAGGACCGTAGTCCTTGCTATCCTAAGCCTCCTAGATGACAATTCTACCATTTCACCTCTCTTGTTTTACCTCTAGTATGTTGCCAAGTTTGCAGCAGTAATCTTGTGGGCTTGGCTTACTCATCTCCCTTTGTCTCTGTCCAAATCTTTACCGTAGTAATACTTCACTATGGAAGGACTATGCGGTAGACATGATTTAACCTCAGTAAAATCTGCATAGCACGCCATGCCAGTGGTGACCACGAGGGTAGCTAGCCAAAACGGTGGTCAGGCCACTGTTCTCGTCGGCAGCGCTACTCCGACCATCCCTGACCTCGCCATCAATGTCCTACAGCTCCCCCTCGTCGTCGCCGTTCGCCTGACCCCGCTCCCCCTCCGTTTTCTTCTCCGACGAGCCATTCCAAAGATCGAACAGTGTGCGCCCGTGGCCATCATCTTCTTCCTCTCTTATATTTTCTTCCCCTCTCGTCCGCGAGTGCCCCTCGTCTCCGTGAGCCTCTGGCGCTCGTCATGATCCCCCTCGTCGCCTTCCCACTGCCTCCCGTGAGCCCTAGTCACGACTGCCGACGACAGCGCCATCGCCGACGCGCGGACACGTCGTCCGTCGCGTGCCACCTCGACCATCCCCCTCGAGCTCCCCATGGCTATAAGTAGCAAGATCAGATCCCCCTCGCAGTCAGCAAACCCTCCCGCGGCTCTCCCCCTCGCCCGGAGCTTCTCTGGCCTCTCCTCATCACCATGGTCGCCGTCTCGGGCGCTGCTCGATTCCAGCGCTGCCCTGCTCCCCTCGCCGTTCCTCCTCCACCAGCGCCTTCTCCAAGATCTGGCAAGCCTCCCCATAGCCTCAGCCCCCTCATTCCCTCGTCGAAACCCCTGCTGTCGGTGGGAAACGACAACTATGGGATCACTGGAATCCCTTCTACGGTTGCGGGGCGCGGGGATCGTGAGGAGAGCGGGACTAGCAGACAACACAAGGGGGATTTACCCAGGTTCGGGCCGCAAAGATGCGTAAAACCCTACGATCCTGCTTTAGTGGATGTATTAGTGTTCTTGAGCTCTTGAACTAGCTCTAGGTGATGTGTGGTTCCAAAGAGCCGAACCATTTCTCAGTGTGCCATGGGCCTCCTTTTATAGACGAAAGGGGCTGCCACAGTGGCACATAGGAGGTGAAGTGCTACAGCGTTGCGAGCTTATCGCTGGTATTACAGGACAAGACGCATTTAATGCGCGGCTTAGGTGTCCTCTCGCTTTATTGGGGACGGGGGCGAGGCCCGTCCCGTCCGTCGCCGCTCCTCCTCGCTTCGACACGTGCCCTGGGCAATGATGCATGCGGTGCCATGTAGGCAGGCAAGCAGCTGAGGTGGCGCGGTGGTGGAGCCTCCACGAAGGATTGCATGCTGCCACGCAGGTGCTTGCCCAGCTGGTTGGGTTGGCAGCTGCATGCGAACGGCGGTGAAGACTTGGCTGGCGCGGGCCTGGCAGTGGCCATGCCGGTGCACTCAGCGAGGGTCTTGTCGGGTGGCCCGGCAAGGGTCTTGCTGGGTGGCCCGGCAAGGGTCTTGCCGTGGTGCGCTGGCTTCCCCGGCAAGAATCTTGCCGGGGGTCTTGTGGGTTCCTTCGGTGAGGATAGTTGCTTCCAGAGCCTTATTTGATCTTGAGCATTCTATGTCTTCAAAAAGATCTGCATACCACCACGGAGGTGCCTCCCGAGCCCTGTCCGACGCATTTGTCTAGCGTTGGAGGGCCCAAGGGTGCCTCACTTCGGCTGGCGTGGGCGAGCCGCCCCGGCAAGGGTCTTGCCGGGGCTGCCGAGGCTGCCCCGGCAAAGGTCCTTGCCGGGGGAACCTGCTATGCCTATCTGATCTTTGTGGCCTTGGTCCTTGTCGTTGCTCTGTTTGCCTTATGGCTTCGGCTTCTCTCCGGCTTCCCTTTCCTGCCACGTCTATGCACGGCTGTGGCGGGGGGCTCTGACTGCCCGTGCACTGGTAAAGGGGTCAAAAGCAGAGCCCCTACTTTTGTACACCGATAGGACCCCCGGGCCTGGGCCATACATAAGCACAGCACGTTGTTGGGCTAGGCCTAGAATGGAGCATGGGCAGTTGGGGCGGATTTTACCGCGGCCACTGTTCCATCCGATGTGCTTCCCCACGACCCACGTTGAACGCGCGACGTGGGGGTCGTACGCGCGCATGACATGGGAGGCATGCGTGGGACAGCGCTCACACGCATGCATCGCATCACAGATAATGGGAAAGGAGGCGGCCCGCGCCTTCCCCATAAAAAGGAATAACCACGGGCACGCTGCTCATGGTGCCCCTTCCCTGCGCCTTCCTCCAATCTCAGAACCGCCGCCCCCTTCTTCTTGAGCCTCTCTACTTCCGCCCACCGCCACCGTGCTTCCGCCATCCTCTGCTTTTTTGCTTCCCGCAGCCGCCATGGCACCTATATCCACCAAGAGCAAGGGAGCGGCGAAGGATGCCGGCATGTCGGAGCAGCTGGAGAGCGAGCTGGTGGCGCGGCGGGTGTAGTCCGCCTGCTTCCCCTCGACGGTTGGCGTGCCCGAGCTTCGGGAGATGTTCAAGGATTTGTGGGGCGTGAAGACGGGGGGAAGAGAAGACCGGGCATCCAGCCACGGTCGTCGTCCCTGCCAGCGCTGGGCCCTCTCCGCATCGGTGCCCTTTCTTCGTCGATTATTTCTCCTGTGGACTCTGTCCCCCCTTCTCTGATTTCTTCAAGGACATCATGCACACCTACGGCTTCCGCCTCTTGGATTTTACTCCGAATGACATGTCGTGCATGGCCCTCTTTGCCCATCTTTGCGAGGGTTTCGTCGGGGTGTACCCCAGCACGGCGCTCTTCCGTCATTATTTCTCCCCTCGGATCCAAAAAGGGGGCGCGATTGCTGGCTGTGTCGCCTTGATCCCGAGGGCCAAGGGGGCGTACCCAGACGGCGCCACAAAGGAGAGGTGGGAAAAATGGCGGGGCCACTGGTGCTGGATTGAGGAGAAGGACCCGCCAGCATTCTATGAGGTTCGCCAGAAGCTGCCGGTCCGTGGCGGTGATTGGGGCGACATCGACGCCGATGACGCGAAGCTCACGGTTGCCACCACCAGAATTCTCCGGCTCACGCAGGTCGGGCTCACCCTCGAGATGATCGGGGTGGACCTCATCTGCCGCCGGATTGCTCCTCTGCACGACAAGGGGAGGCCGGCCTGGCTCTTCGTGAACGCCGCCGACATCATGAGGCTGCGTCCCGGACTTGATAACAACCTGACGGTGCTGCGACACGCCCATCTTTGCGAGCGATCTTCCAGCTTGAGGTCAACGATGAGGGAAAAGTCGAGCGGTCCGGCAAGCTTGCCAGGGCCGCCGTGAAGACCGGCAAGGTCGACAAGGAGCCTGTCTTTAAGCTGCCGGTGGGAGTGGTCCCGCTGAGCAACAACTCTCGTCGAAATGAGATCATCGCCATGATGCCAGTCTTCAACGTGCATGGCCTTGACCAGAGCCGGGTTGAGCCGGATGGGCTCGTGGTGCAGGAGTTCTTCGACACTCTGCACGAGATATACATCACCGACAAGCCGCGACTCATCCAGGACACCTCCCCGGCGGAGCTGGACTATATTGCCGACAGGATGGAGGAGGCGAGGCTTGCCGAGGAGGAGGCATAGCTCCTCAAGGAAGCCGGCAGCACCGGCGGCGTGCTGGACAAGGCCGTGGTGGAGGCAGAGGAGGGGGAGCTCGCCCGGTGGGCAGCAGCCACTGTGGAGGCCAGCGGCGCCGACACCGGGGCTCCCCTCGTCAAAGACACCGCCAACGGGTCGTCGGAGGAGGAGGGCGGGGAGGGGAGGACCGCGACCGTCGATCGACCGACCACCGGAAAAAGGCGGGTCCTGCGGCAGGCCACCTCCAGCGAGCCGGTCCACCTCGACTAGGCCGTGCAGCTGCGGCAAGCCCGGGAAGCGCCCGTGCGCCAGATGAGGGCGGTGGTGATGAAGAAAACGGCGAAAGCCGTGGCGTCGAAGAAGAGGACATTCGCTTCTTCATCATCCAAGCACACCCGGACGCCATCGCCCTCCCCCCCCCCTCGCCGGCAAACGTTGGCGCGGGGATTGGGTCCAACTTATTTGACTTCGGGCCTCTCAGACTGGAGAGGGAGCTCGGGCCTCTCAGCCCGGAGCGGAAGAGGAAAGCAGTGGAGGAGGAGGAGGAAGAGAACAAAGAGTAAGTCTCTGCTTTTCTCACTCGCTTCTTACACTCCCCCCTGATGGCGTTGCTTACATGTCTCCATTATGCAGGGATGTGGAGACACTGGCCTAGAGGATAAAGAGGGCCAGCACTTCGGCGAGTGGCCAGCCCCCGGCAGGCACCTCGAGTACGCCACTGGTGGTGTCGAGCAGCCCAGACAGCAGCCCCCAGCATAAGTCCACCATCCGTGCTCTATCAACGTGCGTCATGGTCGATGTTTCAGTGTTTAACTGTGTCGTGGATGCAAGAGAGGAGCGGCACCAAAGGGAGCCACAAAGGGCTTCTCCGATCGTGCCGCCCCCGTCGACTACACCGCCCCAAGGGGTGTCCCCGGCAAGGACACCAAGCACCGAGGTCGCGCACACGGAGGAGGGGGAGGAGAACGCAGGCACCGGTGGCTTTTCCTCGATGCCAGACCTTGGCGGAGCAGGGGCTTCCGCCCCTCGGCCCGGCACGGGTAGGCCGCTCGCTCTTCTCTTCTGTTTGTATTTTTCTTTTCCTCTTTTCCTCATTGGCTTTCGATCTTGGCTTCGCCCTGTCTCTTTCTTGGCGTCCAGACCCCTCCTCGTAGGACGTCGACACCACCATCAAGGACGTCGCCGCGGATGCTGCGGTGGAGGCGGAGAAGATTGCCGCCAAGGAGGGCGCCAGGATTGCCGCCGAGGATGCCGCCAAGGGGCCCACCGAAGAGCCCGGCAAGGGTCCTGCCGAGGGAGACGGCAAGGCCACTGCCGAGGAGGGGGCATTTGATGACTTTCCCTCCTCCTCCACTGCCTCGGGCTTCGGCAGGTACCTGAGGGTCAGCGACGACCTCTTCGTCCATCTCCTTGGCGCGTCAAGCACCAGGGCTCCCTTTGAGGGGGAGGTGTTCGATGAGGAGGCGCTTGCCGCCGCCAGGCTCGAGGTTGTTGATGAGCCGGGCATCAATGGAGCCGGCTCCTGGGAGGAGCAGCTGCTCTAAGCCATGGGCGCCAGCTTCCAGGAGCTCCATGCGCTCCACCGCGCTCGCCTGGACAAGGCCAAGTCCAGGAAGGCAGTGGTGGAGAAGATGGAGGAGGACTTTGGGGGGCGTCTTGCCGAGGCGCAGGACTGGTTCCGCCAGGCTCAGGACGAGCTGAAGGCCGCCCAGGGTGAGCTGGCCAACCATGAGGTGGAGCTCGCCCTAAAGCTGGACGACATCGAGAAGGCCCAGGAGACGGCAAAGAAATTGGCTGACGAAGCCGAAGCCGTCCGGTCCCAGCACGAGGCCGACCTAAAGACCCAGGAGGAGGATCTCGCCGAGCGCGAGGAGAAGCTTGCCGCCATGCTCCACGGCAAGGACGAGGAGGTGGAAAAGCTCGTCCTGCAGCGAACCCAGGAGCTGGAGCGGAGGCATCACAAGGCACTCAACGCCCTGGCTCAGGCCCATGCCGGCAAGGTGAAGGAGCTGGAGGAGCAAGCCCTGAAGCTGGCCCAGGAGAAGCACACACTCAATGGTGCTCTGACGGTGGTGCAGGGCAAGATCATCAGCAAGTCTGGAGAGCTCTCCGAAGCCAACGCCTCCATTAAAGATCTCAAGCTGAAGCTTGGAGAGCTCAAGGAGACGCTGTCGGGGGCCATGACCCGGGAGGGGATCCTGGCCAAGGAGCTGGAGACGGAGAAGCAACTGCTGAGGAACAAGACCGCCAACCTTAAGGACTACAAGGCGGGCGAGAAACGCTGGCTCGGGCGCCTTGCCGCCATCGCAAACTCAACCGCCAATCAGCTGGCCATTATGGGGATGCCGGAGATGGGGTATGCCCCAGAAGCGAGCCTGAGCCCCAACGCCAACCTGACCATATACTTCGAGAAGGTCGTCGGCGCGCTGAAGCGGTTTCACTCCAACCGGGCGGCCTCCCTCGCCGAGGAATCCCAGATATTCTGCCGGGGGACCATGACCAAGGTGCTCACCAAGATCGCGTACTAGCACCCCGACCTCGACTTTGGAGCTGTGCTGAAGAGCTTGCCGGAGGGTGTCAACACAACGGCGCTCAATGAGCGCATCCATTCCATCCTCAGTCGTATCAACAAAATCAAGAGGATGGAGGGCCAGCGCCGGGACTAGGCATCCCGTTCTCCATCGCCGCTGCAGGTTCATGACCAAGACAATGCTATCTTTAGTTAGAATCGTGGAGGCAATTTGTGTAATATAACTCTACAGCACTCCTGAAACTATGTATGTTATTCTCCTGTTCAATTTTTCTTTGTATGTCCACCCTACGTCACTGGGTAAGCTTGCCGGCATGTAAACCCAGGGCGGCGCTTTGAGGACGGATCCTCATTAGCCTACCGGGCGTGCTTGTTGCCGGGCAAAGCACCTTACTGCCTTTGGTGCGGCCGCTCGATCTGTCGTGCTTGACTTGAGTGAGAACCGAAAGCGTTGCCTATGGCGGAAGGCTACCCCGCCGCTCTCGACGCGGCCACTTGAACTATTTAGCGGACTCGAAACAAAGCAAGGGCGTTGCTGATCGCAGGAGGGCCCCTCTGCGTACAGGCTTCCCATACATAGGCCTAACCGTTGAGGATAATAACCTTATATTTAAGGGAAAAAACTTCAAATTCAGCATGACTTAGCTCTCTCGTTGCTGCCTAGGGTCCTTCCTGCCGACGGGCGGCAACACCTTCTTGGCCGGAGCCGTGGCGATGAAGAACAGCCAGGTCAACTGCTAGACAAGATCCTCGCGATTGCGCACCCCCTACCTGGCGCGCCAATGATGTCGGTGGGAAACGACACCTATGGGATCACTAGAATCCCTTCTACGGTTGCGGGGCGCGGGGATCGTGAGGAGAGCGGCACTAGCACACAACACAAGGGGGATTTACCCAGGTTCGGGCTGCAAAGATGCGTAAAACCCTATGATCCTGCTTTGGTGGATGTATTAGTGTTCTTGAGCTCTTGAACTAGCTCTAGGTGTTGTGCGGTTCCAAAGAGCCGAATCCTTTCTCAGTGTGCCATGGGCCTCCTTTTATAGACGAAAGGGGATGCCACAGTGGCACATAAGAGGTGGAAAGTGCTACAGCGTTGCGAGCTTCTGGTATTACAGGACAAGACACATTTAATGCGCGGCTTAGGTGTCCTCTCGCTTTATTGCGGACGGGGGCGAGGCCCGTCCCGTCCGTCGCTGCTCCTCCTTGCTTTGACACGCGCCCTGGCCAGCGATGCATGCGGTGCCATGTAGGCAGGCAGGCAGCTGAGGTGGCGCGGTGGTGGAGCCTCCAGGAAGGATTGCATGTTGCCACGCGGGTGCTTGCCCAGCTGGTTGGGTCGGCAGCTGCATGCGAATGGCGGTGAAGACTTGGCTGGCGCGGGCTTGGCAGTGGCCCTGCCGGTGCGCTCGGTGAGGGTCTTGCTGGGAGGCCCGGCAAGGGTCTTGCCGGGTGGCCCGGCAAGGGTCTTGCCGTGGCGCGCTGGCTTCCCCGGCAGGAATCTTGCCGGGAGTCTTGTGGGTTCCTTCGGTGAGGATACTTGCTTCCCTATCCTTATTTGATCTTGAGCATTCTATGTCTTCACAAAGATCTGCATACCACCACGAAGGTGCCTCCCTGGCCCTTTCCGACGCATTTGTCTAGTGGTTATGGGCCCTAGCGTGGCTCACTTCGGCTGGCGTGGGCGGGCCGCCCCGGCAAGGGTCTTGCTGGGGCTGTCTGGGGAACCTTCTACGCCTATCTGATCTTTGTGGCCTTGGTCCTTGTCGTTGCTCTGTTTGCCTTGTGGCTTCGGCTTCTCTCCGGCTTCCCTTTCCTGCCACGTCTATGTGCGGCCGTGGCGGGGGGCTCTGACTGCCCGTGCACCAGTAAAGGGGTCAAAAGCAGAGCCCCTACTTTTGTACACCGACACCTCCCCACACCAACGACCGAAGCCCTTCACCACCGTCCGCCATTCTCAAGGTCGTCGTCACTCCCATCGCTCCTGGAGTCCGTGGAGTGGGGGAAACGGATGCGCCACTCCCCAAGGATCACGCCGGTGGCCGGAGCCTCGCCGAAGGTGGCCCATGTCATCGGTGCTCGTTGCCAAAGCGCGGCTGTCCTCTGTCCCGCGGGTGTGCGTCGGGGTGAAGAAAGGAAGCGGCCGGCTGAAGCATTGACCTTGCCAGGCTAGCCAGGCGGGCCCCGCGGCCCCACCTATCAACGGCACTGGAGCCCGGCCCTGCCTCTGCCCTTTGACCCAGTCGTCGCCACGTCATTCAAGTGGAAGCGCCCCCGCCGTGAGCCGTTTTCCTGATTCTAAGACCTATTTCAGAAAAGACACGTTCGGTTTAAAACTACGAGGGACCCGTTTTAGAAGTATTTTTATAGATTAGTCCCTCAGTTTTAAACATCCGTATCTTTTTACTCGTAACACCGATTGAGGTAAATACAACGTCCACGTCTTCGTATCATCGAGCCCGTTCCGTTCCCATCATTTTCACTATGGCTTGATAGTGTGAAAATGATCACTTTGCCCTTGTCCGTAAACAGCCCGCTCCGAGAGAACTGTTTTTGGCAAATTTTTCCGCGGTCGTTTGTCATTTCTTCCCGGAGTATTTGTCGACCCCCGGGCAAGCCAACCTCTTATCATGAGCCCTGAACTTGCATGTTGACTTTTGCTTGCACCTTGTGTGTGTGTAGTTGTAGTTGTTGCTTATCGTTCTTATCTGCAGTTATTCCGTTATGCTTACCATGCATGCTTGTGTTTTCATGCTACTTCTTGCCATGATAATTAGAATGTTGTTATTGATGCTGCCATGTCACTACTCTAATTTATTTTCATGTCATCATTATAAAATGCTATAATGATGGTAATGCACCATGGATATGTTAGTACTTGGTATTGTCATGTTCCTTATGATGTAGTTGTTCACTTGAGAAGTTCGATGTGTTGTTAAAGCATTTGTTTGATGTAAGATTATTGTTGCATTCATGTAAAAAAAGGCTTGTATGATGATTGATGATGGAGAAGATAATAATATGAATTAATAACAAAACCCCTCCGTCATCGATGGGATCGAGTCACAGTGCCGCCAAATCAAACTTCTCTAGTGCAACTAGATTTGCCGGTATGGGCCGGCACTAATGCGGTCTATTGGCATGCCTCCCGCCGGTGCCTCTAACAAGGGAAGGTTATGGGCGCGCGCTACCCTGATCAGGTAGGCGGACATAAGCCTTGTGTGCCCGGTTTTGATTTGATTTTGCACAAGGATCCCAGAGTGGTTCGGGCCACGACGGTGGTTGTTGTGTCTGGAGGTAGAAACGGGGCCACCCAGGACTAGCCCGATGGGGACTGAGTCGGAGTGGCCGGGAGAGTGTCATGACAGTAGATCGATTTTGTCAGAGCGCCGTTGGTCCACCCGAATGGGAGTGCGAGGCCATGGGTTTTGTGGCGTGGGTACAGTGCGCTACCTCTGCAGAGTGTATTTAAACTATCGATAGCCGCGTCCTCGGTCATGGGCACAAGTTTGTAGTAGGGTACACTATCGGGTCTTAGTCGAAATGGAGGATAAAACCTGAAATAATTAAGCTCATTAACATGGTGGTGATCTCCGTAAGGATCATGGGCCAGATGTGGTCGGGTTGTGATCGCCGCAAGGATCACGGGCCAGATGTGGTCGGGTTGTGATCGCTGTAAGGATGACGAGTTTGTCTCGGTTTGTGACCAGGAAATGAGGTGATCACCGTTGGTAAGAGAGTCTGAGGGACTCAGTAATATGTTTGCATTTAAAGAAACATGGTAGAACATGAGATGGTTTCATATAGTTAACATGCTATGTCTGCATTTGATATGATTGGTAGTTTATTTTCACAACAGTCTCTTGATGCCATGCCATGATTTGATTGATATGATAGAGATGATATGCTATGTTTTGTTGTTGCCATGTTATAAATAAATTTGATATACCATGTTGTTGCCATGCTAGTGGATGCCATGACGTTAGTCTGATTTGTCTTCGGTTGATATTATGCCATGCTTAGTCTTTGATATAAGTTAGGTTGTTGCTTACGCTTGGTTCTTGCCTTGTCACTTGTTTGTTTGGATGCTATATATTTGGTTGTCTTGCAAGTACATTCAATGTATTGACATGGCGTGTCATGCCAGTTTTGTAGGTCGTTCACTTGTTCTGTCGTGCTAGGCCGTAATCTTGCCAGTCCTATGAGTTGTGGAGCCCAGCCAGAGTGTTATGCTGCCAAGACTTCCGCCGCCATTTAAATAGACTTCCGCTGCCATGTAAATAGCCTTAGGGCTACACCAGAAGATTATATTCATCACTGATGTAATTATATACACATGTATTTGATGAATATGCTTGTACCTGGAATGCTATATCATGGACCTGTCGTGCGTCAGGTGTTATCCTGGGCTGACGTGCGAAGGCCCCCTGCTCCATGCGGATCGGGGTGCCACAGGGCTTGGTATCAGAGCAGCCAGGCTGGCATAGATTATCCTAGCATTAAATCACCGCTACCATTAACCGTAATGACCCTAAGGGATTTGACCCATCCCTGGCATCCGGCATGGCCACTATTAATCAACAGGTGGCGCAGTCGGCACCGACACGTCCTCACCCCGCTGTCCCCGCCTAGTTATCCATGGAGCAATTAGCAATCCTATCCTTTCTGGTCGGTCGCACCGCTTTTCCTTCGCCGTTAAGGGAAAGGGGCCATGCCATGCAGGCATGTCCCACGTAGCTGCCTATAAATGCCCTTTCCGCTAGCCGTATAGCTCGCTCCTCAGTCCGCCATGTCCCTGCAGAGAAGCTTAGCTAGTAGCATCCCAGTCATGGCTAGCAGCTCCAAAACTCCCATGTATTACACCTGCACCTATGTCGTCAACCACCCTGGCTTTCCACCCCTTCTTACCGAGATGCTCACCAAAGCATTTGGCGGTAAGACTAGCCCCGATTACCTGGTGTTCCAATCGACACATGTCCCTCACCTTCACCACTTTGTTGCAAGAGTGCACATCAGCCTAGGCCCTGCAGCAGATGTCCAGCCTTTGGTTTTATAGGGTAGAGCCATGCCTACCTCTAGTTTAGCCATTCAAGCCGCTACTGTGGAGGCTATCCTACACCTCCGAACCAACTTCCCGCATGTAACAACAAGGCGGGAGTTCTGCTTTTTCCCCACTGTGTCAAACGCAGTAATGCAGCCTTCTTCCGTTAGCCAAGGAGATGATCCCGCAATCACTCGCCTGGTGCAATACATCACTGCCCAAGGGATGTTGATTTCAATGCTGCATGCCGAGTTTAAAGCCATGGATAATAATGTGGTACGAGTTGTCAAGGAAGCTTACCGTGAGGCTCGTAATTTTGCATCTCAAGTTGTTGGCCCAACGTCATCCGAACCAGTGCTATCCTCTCAACCTGTGCTGTGGCCTAAGCCAAACATCATCACCCTCGATAAGTCTCTTCTCCGGATTCATCAGCAGCATTTTCCTGGAGCAATTCCAGCCCCACCGCCCCAACCCATAGAATTGTCAGACGACGAAGATGGAGATTGGCTCAGTCTTCGTCCTCCAGGAGAGCCCCAGCAAGGCCAGTCTTCTGCATGACCTCAGACACGCAGTCAGTGGTTTCTGCTAGTAGGTCGGTCTGTCGATTCATCCCCGATATGGGGATAGAACCATGTATCCCGGAGTGAGTAGTTTTCGATTAGCGCGTAGTGCGTCTGTGCTTGTTGTATGCTGGTACTGTTGTAACCCGTATGCTGTGTTATTTGCTTGCTTGCTTTTGTTTGTGTGTTTGTTTTTGCTTATCTCTCTGTCAAACAGAAATGTTTGACAGGGTTGGCAATGTGTGCTAACAAGATTTTAATCAGTAGAACACATACCCTAAAAACAACATTGACTCGTTCCGAGTCTCTAATAAAATGCGCGCTGGTGTAGGTATATGCATACCAGGAGTACATATACCCACTAGCATTAAAACACCTTAGTGTGATTTGTGTGCTGTGTTTTTCTATTGCATGTTTTTTGCATCTGTCTGTTTGTTTGGATTTTTCTGCATGCTGCACGCATACCCGGCTCACCCACGAGTACATTTGAGCGGTACTCGGGGGAATGCAAAGTCACATATCCCTCTCTATCTGTGCATACCCCATGTGCCAGATTTTCCAAACTCAGAACCTCGAAGAGGCCATTTTTATCTGGCCATTTCTCATCCCTGATTCTTTTTCGTGAACCCAATTGTGTTTCTGGAGAAACACTGCCAGCTTTATTCCTCGCGATCCATTACAACTCCCCGATACAGCTTTCAACTCCGATTCTACCTCAAAACCTACATTTTATGGAGCAATCCGCGAAATTTTTCCCATGCTCTAAACTGATTTCCTGAGCTGGCATAGCCACCTCACCTGCATCCGAACGCATCATCCACCACCATCACTGCCTTGCGTGGCACCACAGCACATGATTACTCCGCCGACGTGAAGCGACGGAGAACCAAGCGTGGCGGAGGACCACCTCGTGCACCATCCTCTTCCACACCTCGAGCCACCAGCCGCGCGTTGTCTCGAGCCCGCTCGTTCCTGATGAGAATCACCAGGAGGATCGATGAGCTGACCAGCGTGCCCAGCAGTGTCGCGAGGAACAATCGTAGCACCACCAAGAACACCTCCTCGCCAAAGGAGCTCGGCTCGATCTCACCGAAACCGAAGAGGTAGTAGAGTGGCATTGTGTTTGTGTGTTGGATGCGAGCCGCTCTGCCATTTTTATAGCCCAATCCCGCTGCACGGTGAGCGAGTCTAGGAAAATCGCTCGTCGCCCGATCACCGGCGTTCAGGAGGCGAATCCGGGAGCAGTGCCGACAAGGTGCTGGCCCAGAACACGAGTGCTCATTGCAACAGCGTCGTGCACGCCGCGCACTATGGCACTAGGGTCCTCAGCACCCTAGGAGCTAGATGCGCGCTGCGCCAAGCCGCACGCGAAGCAGCAGCACAAGAGAAGCAGCTAGCTGGAGGTAGAAGAAGGAGGCTACCAGTGGGCCCTGGACCCACGTGTTAGCAGGTGAGTCCACTGTTCACTGGGTGCATCTAGAAATTTTTCGAGAGTTTGATATCGAGTGCCCCTAGCAGTGGATATAACCGTGTTTTCCCCTATCTCTTCCTGGGTGAACCAATTATCGGTGCCCCAACTCGTTCGAGTTTAACCAAAGGGTTCAATTTTAACCCAGAGATTTTTCCCTGGAGTGGTTATCTTTTCTTTGTGCTGTAACCCTAGGAATCTCGAGGACGAGATTCTTTTAAGGGGGGAAGGTTTGTAACAGCCCCAAAATTGGGTTATCAATTTTTGTGCTGTTATTCCTTCCTGGCACTCATTTTCAAAATCTTTCTCCTGAGTTTGTTGGATGACTCTGAGAATTCTTGTCATTTCCAACCTATCAAAACTTGCTCATGTCTTTTTCAGTGGGTAAGACCTCAGTTGCATCATCTTAAACCCTCTCAAACCCTAATTCCAATTTTTTGGGATTTGAATATGCCCTTTGTGATTTCAAAGGGGCTATCATTTCCTTGATCTGTTGATCATCCCATCTGTTCCTAGAGACCCTCCTATTCTTTTAAACCTTGTAAATGCAAAAATATTGCCAAGTGCCATGCAATATTTTTCAATTGTGATTTATTCCTTTTCTTGCCTTTCTGAGGAATAAAATCAAAAGGCATATCTAGCCATCTCCTAAATTCATGTGAATTGGTGGAGTTGATAATTATGCCTAATCCAAGCTCTGGCAATCATATTGGCCATAATTAAATAAGGAAAATTGCCTTTTCCTATTTAATACCAATATTGCATTTCTGCCATTTTCTAAAGGAACTATTATTTTTATAGCTGGGAAAATTCTCACATGAATTGTGGAGCTTGCCCTTGCTATATAATTACTAGTTCCATCATTGTCTCATGTTACTCAGTTCAAAAATTGGGCACATGATCCAATGCAAGTTTCTGCCTTCTCTGAAATTTTGCAAAGGAAGTGATTTAATCCTAATTATTTTTGAGCTGAAATTAGGCAGGGTGATTAATATTGATAAATAACACATGAATACCAAAGATGGGCTCAATCCAATCATCCTAGCTCCCTGTGCAATTTTTCCAAGTTTTTGACCAGATTGTCACTTTGTGAAGGAAGTACCTTCATAGAGTTTCCAAATGGGATGAAACTTTTCCATCCCCTCAAGTATCTCAAATCATTAGCCTTCACCCAAATTAAGCTCATTTCATTGAGCTATGTAAGCACAGGAGCAATTCTTGTTTTCTGTCCAAATTTTCAGTTTGTGAAGCAAGTGTATTTTATCTTGCTACATTATGGCTGAAAATAATTCCAAGCCTTCTCGTATCCACATAACCCACCTACCCAAGATTTTGGCTAAGTTTATTTAGCCAATATTTTCCTAGGATTTTTCTCAAGTTTCTGGTCAAAAGTGATGCTTGTGAAGAAAGTACCAATTTGGCAAGTCCATTTGGGCTGATCTTTTTACAGCATCTACCTATGACCAAATCATGAGGATTTGCCAAGTTATAGATAAATCAAAGCCCCCTAGTGAGTGCTTCATCATCATTTAGTTTCTGGACTAGATTTGGCATTTGCACTGTAGCTATGCTAAATCATTGTGCTAATGCCCTCATAACCTCCAGGACCGTAGTCATTGCTATCCTAAGCCTCCTAGACAACAATTCTACCATTTCACCTCTCTAGTTTTACCTCTTGTATGTTGCCAAGTTTGCAGCAGTAATCTTGTGGAGCTTGGCTTACTCATCTTCCTTTGTCTCTGTCCAAATCTTTACCGTAGTAATACTTCACTCTGGAAGGACTACGCGGTAGACATGATTTAACCTCAGTAAAATCTCCATAGCACGCCATGCCAGAGGTGACCACGAGCGCAGCCACCCAAAACGCTGATCAAGCCATTGTTCTCGTCGGCAGCGCTGCTCCGACCATCCCTGACCTCGCCATCAATGTCCTACAGCTCCCCCTCGTCGTTGCCGTTCGCCTAGACCCCGCTCCCCCTTCGTTTTCTTCTCCAACGAGGGACATTCTAAAGATCGAACAGTGTGCGCCCGTGGCCATCGTCTCCTTCCTATCTTCTGTTTTCTTCCCCCTCTCATCCGTGAGTGCCCCTCGTCTCCGTGAGCCTCTGGCGCTCATCATGATCCCCCTCATCGCCTTCCCACTGCCTCCCGTGAGCCCTGGCCGCGACTGCTGACGATTGCGTCGCCGCCAATGAGCGGACACGTCACCCGCCGCGTGCCACCTCGCCCCTCCCCCTCGAGCTCCCCGTGGCTATAAGTAGCAAGTCCCAAGCCCCCTTGTAGTCAGCAAACCCTCCCGCAGCTCTCCCCCTCGCTCGGAGCTACTCTGGCCTCTCCTCATCTCCATGGCAGCCGTCTCGGGCGCTGCTCGATTTCGGCGCTGCCCTGCTCCCCTCGCCGTTCCTCCTCCACCAGCGCCTTCCCCAAGGTCCCGCGAGCCTCCTAGTAGCCCAGCCCCCTCATTCCTCGTCGGAACCCCTCCCCATGTCGACAACCGAAGCCCTTCACCACCGTCCGCCATTGTCAAGGTCGTCGTCGCTCCCCTTGTTCCTAGAGTCCGTGGAGTGGGGGAAACGGATGCGCCACTCCCCAAGGATCACGCCGGTGGCCGAAGCCTCGCTGGAGGTGGCCCGTGTCGCCGGTGCTCGTCGCCGGAGCATGGCCGTCCTCTGTCCCGCGGGCGTGTGTCAGGGAGAAGAAAGGAAGCGGCCGGCTGAAGCGTTGACCTGGTCAGGCTGGCCAGGCGGGCCCCGCGACCCCACCTGTCAGCGGCACTGGAGCCCGGCCCCGCCTCTGCCCTTTGACCCAGTTGTCGCCACGTCATTCAAGTGGAAGCGCCCCCGCCGCGAGCCGTTTTCCTGATTCGAAGACGTATTTCAGAAAAGACGCGTTCGGTTTAAAACTACCAGGGACCTGTTTGTAGAAGTATTTTTACAAATCAGTCCTTGAGTTTTAAACGTCCGTATCTTTTTACTCGTAACTCCGATTGAGGTAAATCCAACATCCATATCTTCGTATCATCGAGCCCGTTCCGTTCCCATCATTTTTACTATGGCTTGACACTATGAAAATGACCACTTTGCCCTTCTCCGTAAACAGCCCCCTCCGAGAGAGAACTATTTCCGGCAAAAAAAATCGCGGTCGTTTCTCATTTCTTCCCGGAGTATTTGTCAACCCCCAGGCAAGCCAACCTCTTATCATGAGCCCTGAACTTGCATGTTGACTTTTCTTGCACCTTGTTGTGTGTAGTTGCAGTTATTGCTTATCGTTCTTATCTACAGTTATTCTGTTATGCTTACCATGCATGCTTGTGTTTTCATGCTACTTCTTGCCATAATAATTAGAATGGTGTTATTGATGCTGCCATGTCACTACTCTAATTTGTTTTAATGTCATCGTTATAAAAAGCTATAATGATGGTAATGCACCATGGATATGTTAGTACTTGGTATTGTCATGTTCTTTATGATGTAGTTGTTCACTTGAGAAGTTCGATGTGTTGTTAAAGCATTTGTATGATGTAAGCTCATTATTGCATTCATGTAAAAAAGGCTTCTATGATGATTAATGATGGAGAAGATAATAATATGACTTAATAACAAAACCCCTCCGTCATCGATGGGATCGAGTCATAGTGCCGCCAAATCGAACTTTTCCAGTGCAACCACATTTGCCGATATGGGACGGCCCTAATGCGGTCTATTGTCGTGCCTCTCATCGGTGCCTCTAACGAGGGAAGGTTATGGGCGCGTGCTACCCTGATCAGGTAGGCGAACATAAGCCTTGTGTGCCCGGTTTTGATTTGATTTTGTGCGAGGATCCCAGAGTGGATCGGGCCATGACGGTGGTCATTGTGTCTGGAGGTAGACACGGGGCCACCCAGGACTAGCCCGATGGGGACTGAGTCGGAGTGGCCGGGAGAGTGTCATGACAGTAGATCGGTTTTGTCGGAGCGCCGTTGGTCCACCCGAATGGGAGTGCGAGGCCATGGGTTCTGTGGTGTGGGTACAGTGCGCTACCTCTGCAGAGTGTATTTAAACTATCGATAGCCGCGTCCTCGGTCATGGGCACAAGTTCGTAGTAGGGTACACTATCGTGTCTTAGTCAAAATGGAGGATAAAACCTGAAATAATTAAGCTGATTAACGTGGTGGTGATCGCCATAAGGATCATGGGCTAGATGTGGTCGGGTTGTGATCGCCGCAAGGATCACGGGCCAGATGTGGTCGGGTTGTGATCGCTGTAAGGATCACGAGTTTGTCTCGGTTTGTGACCAGGAAATGAGGTGATCACCGTTGGTAAGAGAGTCTGAGGGACTCAGTGCACAAGTTTGGTGGCATTGCATGAGTAATATGTTTGCATTTAAAGAACCATGGTAGAACATGAGATGGTTGCATGCAGTTAACATGCTATGTCTACATTTGATATGGTTGGTAGTTTATTTTCAAAACAGTCTCATGATGCCATGTCATGCTTTGATTGATATGATAGAGATGATATGCTATGTTTTGTTGTTGCCATGTTAGAAGTAAATTTGATATACCATGTTGTTGCTATGCTAGTGGATGCCATGATGTTAGTCTGATTTATGTCTTCGGTTGATATTATGCCATGCTTAGTCTTTGATATGAGTTAGGTTGGTTTTTACGCTTGGTTATTGCCTTGTCACTTGTTTGTTTGGATGCTATATATTTGGTTGTCTTGCAAGCACATTCAGTGTACTGACCTGGCGTGTCATGCCCGTTTTGTAGGTCGTTCACTTGTTCTGTCGTGCTAGGCCGTAATCTTGCCAGTCCTGTGAGTTGTGGAGCCCAGCCAGAGTGTTATGCTGCCAAGACTTCCGCCGCCATTTAAATAGATTTCCGCTGCCATGTAAATAGCCTTAGGGCTATGCCAGAAGATTATATTCATCACTGATGTAATTATATACACATGTATTTGATGAATATTCTTGTACCTGGAATGTTGTATCATGGACCTATCATGCGTCAGGTGTTATCCTGGGCTGACGTGAGAAGGCCCCCTGCTCCATGCGGATCGAGGTGCCACACCATGCTACTTTTTTAATACAAATTCATATGTATATGATGAACACCATGGTACTGAGAAAACTTTTGGATGGATTCAAACATATGACCTACAAAAAAGCACAACAAATCGAGTCAATGTCAACTTTTCAAAACTTATTATGGCACGAATTCGAAATAATTACCCGTATGTCTGGTCCTCGGTTCAAATCTTACAATGTACACCGAATTGAAACATCGATATTAAGTCTCGTACTATGTACATTCAAATGTTGTTTTTAGCCCCCCCCCCCCCGCACAAACGCTACATACTTCCTGTATCGGTCAATCTTCCTCTCCTAACCACCTTAGGAAGCTATCGGTTTCCAACACACATTCAT